>NW_012141635.1:6831323-6834839 GCF_000956105.1 Propithecus coquereli
TCGGTCTACAGGTTTCTCTATACAGAGAGTGAACTGTAATCTAACCAGATGTGTAAATAGACTGAAACCTACTCTTATATCAATCTCTGAGTTTCCTTTCTTTTAGAATAATCTCATTTAATATAATCTTAACCTTTTATTTTTTTTTTAAAAAATCACATCCACTTTTGAGAATCTGATGAAAATGTGAACCCTCTCCTTAGAAAATATAAACATACACAAAATCTTGCATAAAATACCAACGTGTTCAGGTGCCCTCACTGAAACCCGTGTTAGGAATCTCTGCTGCCAATGAACTGCCAAACTAGTATGCATCAGCTGTGTGATGAGCTCACCTGGTTAGCAGCTGGCTAATGCAGCCAAGGTCACGGCTTTGTATCTAACATTGGCCAGAGACCTCAGCTCTGTTCCTTGGCCACCGACTACACCCCCTCTGGGTGAGCAGAATAAACATTTCCTCAATAAGAAGATATTACATATATTGCTGTGTCTAAAATTATCTCTTTTATTCCAAATATGTCTCAAAATCCTTTGGGAGAGTCTTTGAAGGAAACTATTGATTTAGCCTGTTTAAGAGGTATTTGGTGGGGTGCCAGTTACAAGTTAAAAACTGTTGGGGAAAATTGCTAGGTTGGTTAAAGGACAATATTTAGCTATTCTTGGCAAAACCAGTTTTCATACCAATGGGCTTCAAAGGCAATGTAAGAGGTCAGAATTAGAAGTGAATATGTTAATTAGGGTAATCTCCTGATTAGAAAAAAAATCATTAAAAGTCTTTATGCAGAATGAGAAAAAAGTCATATCATAAATACGTATTTTTTTTTATATTTTAACTATTACCTGGAAGGGGCCAGAGTAAGAGCTAAGGTTGTCAGTATTACTCGAGACACTTTCTGAAATCTACTTCTCTGAGTCCCCTGAGGAAGGGGCAACTGTTAACATTTTCACGAGTGCTTTTGAGAATTTCAAGCATGTTCTTGATTTTGGTAGCAAAGAAAGTTTTAAAATAAGTAGAAGAACTGAGAGTACTATCGTAATGTTTATTTGATGGGGGATACTTTGCTCTTATATTGAATCAAAACTAAAATATTATGGGCTTCCAAACATATGTAACGAGGAATAGTTCCCAAGGGAGATTTGCAATTTGAGGTGTTCCAAGATTGAACCCCTCAAGGGAAGCTATGAAAAGAAGCCAGCATTCTCTTCTCTTGATGCTGCAGTTAAACAATGAACAGACATAATTCCTGGGTACATAAAAAGATTCAGATAAAAGGAAACCAGTTAAACAAAATCTACTACTAACAAAGAAATAGTTGTTTACAAGAAGAAGGAGACTTTTACAATCTGTCTACATAATTAAAACTTATCTCAGAAAAGAAAGGCTAGAAGAAAACTCATAAATCAGAACAGAGCCATGAACCTGTGGGAATGGTAGGTGTCGAAGCCAGAAGTACTCCTTGGGGGTTTGCAGAGGAGAATTATTACCTATGATTCGAGAAAAAGATTAAGAATTTGCCCTTCCTTTCTTTGGGAGATGTTGCTATATACTCTGACATATCCTCCTGGGTGAGAAGGCAGTAGAAAACCCATAATTGTTATTGTGGCAGATGTGAGTAGGATTGAGTGATTAAAGCCACAAGGCAGAAAGGCAATCTGGTGTAAAATGGAGAGATACGTTTGATTTTCTCCCATCTCAGTCCGTTAACCCAAGGTTGGTGTTAGGAAATGGCTCTCATTAAACAAAGGTGAGGCGGTAGGAGCAGCAGGATTGCTTTAAGCAAACCTGAAGGTCAGCTGTGATGGGAAAACGCATCTATTTGGAGATCATATATCCACCTCCAAGCCTGCGGAAAAAGTGCAGACTACTGGAGATTGAAATTACTTGGAATAATGCAGTTTTATGTACAAGCATTATACATTTCTACAGCCAAAGGCTTCTTGCATTTTGTGCACCTCCCTCCTCTCCCCACTCATGCACGCAATACCTTGAACCAAATAGGTACTTAACAACTTGTTGCACTGAATTGCATTTGGAGCTTCAATAAGAAAATATAGATAATTAATGAACTTTATAGTTGCGTTTGTAAATCCTTAATCCTACCTTCCACGTGGAGAAATATGAACTAGTAAAATACTAAAAGATAGTCTATATTTGCTAAAAATATTTATTTTTATTTGTATATCCTATTGATTTATCTCTAACAATTATGAAAGGAAATAGGAAGATAACTATTTCATTTCATTATCTCTTTTCCAACACTGTAAAAATTATTCTTTTAAACAGCCATGGCCACAAACAGAAGTATTTTGGGATTTAAGTATAGCAATAAATTACTAGCTAGAGGCAATTTACATAAAAGGAAATTATGAGTTGCCCAGTTGCAGAAGTGTATGATTTTAGGGAGGCAGAGGTGGGGTTTGGGGGAAAATCGGTTTGGAGCAAATGATGCAGGCAGTTTGGCACAGAAGAAAGCCAGGGTCAGGGGACCACTGTCCACATTCTCACCCTCAGTTGGACCTTGGCAGCCAGCTCCTTCTCTGGCTCCCACAGCAGCCACATCACTCTCTCTTTCCCACCTCTGACCAAAGAGACCATCGGGGATGAACTCCCTCACTCTACTACCCAGCCCTTACAAGTTCACTGTCGTCTGCCCCATCCACACATCTCTGGGTCTGTCTCTGCAAAACAAGAGTCGTCCTCTTGGGCTATCTTTCCGGGTTCCTGTGAAATGCAGTTCTATCGACACCTCCCCACTCAACCTCTTTACCCAGCAACTCCTCCCTCAGTAAACTCTCCACTGAGCATCCCATTGCGATCATTCCAAGTGTTCAGTTAAGTTCATCCTAAAGCTGCCTCCTTGCATCTTTTAAGTTCGGTCTACAGGTTTCTCTATACAGAGAGTGAACTGTAATCTAACCAGATGTGTAAATAGACTGCAACCTACTCTTATATCAATCTCTGAGTTTCCTTTCTTTTAGAATAATCTCATTTAATATAATCTTAACCTTTTATTTTTTTTTTAAAAAATCACATCCACTTTTGAGAATCTGATGAAAATGTGAACCCTCTCCTTAGAAAATATAAACATACACAAAATCTTGCATAAAATACCAACGTGTTCAGGTGCCCTCACTGAAACCCGTGTTAGGAATCTCTGCTGCCAATGAACTGCCAAACTAGTATGCATCAGCTGTGTGATGAGCTCACCTGGTTAGCAGCTGGCTAATGCAGCCAAGGTCACGGCTTTGTATCTAACATTGGCCAGAGACCTCAGCTCTGTTCCTTGGCCACCGACTACACCCCCTCTGGGTGAGCAGAATAAACATTTCCTCAATAAGAAGATATTACATATATTGCTGTGTCTAAAATTATCTCTTTTATTCCAAATATGTCTCAAAATCCTTTGGGAGAGTCTTTGAAGGAAACTATTGATTTAGCCTGTTTAAGAGGTATTTGGTGGGGTGCCAGTTACAAGTTAAAAACTGTTGGGGAAAATTGCTAGGTTGGTTAAAGGA
>NW_012141635.1:6834889-6836908 GCF_000956105.1 Propithecus coquereli
AACCTACTCTTATATCAATCTCTGAGTTTCAGCCAATCACAGGCAGCCAACTGTTCAAATAAGGCAAACGCCAGCTGTAACCAATCCAGCTATTTCTGTTCCTCACTTCCGTTTTCTGTACCTCACTTTCCTTCTTTGGTCCATAAATCCTCTCCAACCAGGAGGAATGCAGAGATGCTTTAAATCTATTCTGGCTGGCTGGTGAGTGGTGCTCGATTCCTGAATCGTTCTTTGCTCAGTTAAACTCTGTTAAATTTAATTTGTCTGAAGTTTTTCTTTTAACACGAGATAAGCTTCAAGCCAACCACTAACCTTGACTGCCTCCAGCACCTCGTCTCCCGTCCATTTCTCAATCCACAGCTGCTCAGGAGGCGGGAGAAGTTAGAGAATGAGGATCAGTCATGTAGACATTCAGAATTTGTAATTCTCCATTTATTTCTATCTGTTTTGTTGCTATTCTGGTTTCCAAATCTGTGAAATTCCTGTCTATATTTATTCTCCATTTTTCTTATTAATTTGCAGTTCTTTCCAGATTTTGGATACTAATTCTTTGTCTACATGGACATCACAAAAATCTTCCTGTCTATGACGTTTTCTTTCTTCCCTGCCTTTCTTCCTTTCCTGGTGTGGTTTTATCATGCCTAAGTTTTAAATCAGTTTTATCATTCTTTTTCTGTTCAATTTATCAGCTAGAATCTTGAAAGACGACATATTACAAACTTAGGAAATTGTGAAGAGCTCAAATAAGGGACATTTACAAATGTGGTCAGGGTGTAGGGAAACCAACAAGGGATGCAAGTACCTGAGGGCAAGGAACGGCAACCATTCCCTGTAGGGAAGAAACTAAAGCAGAGAGCGAGTCCTGGACCCTTGGCGACAGCAGCTAGAAGCCCATTGTAGGGGGGCATGGACGACACACAGCAGCAGGGGATTAAGGGAACCAGACCAGCCCATATCAATTTCTTCCTGTCCTTAGACCTCTTGTCAGTGACCCTCGTTTGTCAAACCCAACCAAGAGCCAGAGAACCAGGAAGCTCTTTGTGGCAATCAGTTCAGTGAGCCCCTCAAGTCACAGAGCAGGACAGGGAACAGTAGAGAATGGGCAATATCAGGCTCAGTTTGTGTTCTTTATAAATTTTCTGAGCTAACACTCCTTACCTGCAAATCACAAAATTATTCTTCTATATTTCCTTTTAAAAGTTGTAACATTCTGCTTTTCATATTGAGTGCCTGAATCCTTTGTACATTGTAAGGTTGTCCATTCCACGTGGATAACAATCGTCCAACTCTATTGAATAGTTTATTATTTTGCTACTGATTTTTAATGCTGATTTTGTTATTGATCAAATTTCGGGGGGTGGGGTGTTTACTTGTTTACCCAGACTGTTACTGTTCTGTTCTACTGGTCCAATTGAATCAGCTTTGGAAAATTACACTGTCTATACAATTAGCATTTCTTTCAGTTTTTAAATTTATAGGCACAAAGTTGTCCATAGGAGTTTCTTATGATTTTAAAGATTTCTTCTATAGCTTTTCATTCCTAATATTGCATATTTATATCTTTTATTTTCTTTTATCATGCTTGCTAGAGATTTGTCTATTTTATATAAAAGTACATTGTAACTTCTATTATTTTTTTATTCTTTATTTCATTGATTTATGTTCTCATCTTTATTACTTTCTTCATTCTACTTTTTTCTTTTGGAATATCTGTTCTCCAAGTTTTTGAATTGAACATTCATTCATGTATTTTAGATATTCCTTTTTGAAAAAAAAATTTGCATAAGGCCACTAATATCCTCCAAAACTATCTCAATGACATCTCACACGTTTTTATATGTTGTATTTTCATTGACAATCATGTCTAAATATTTCACAATTTAAATTATAATTTATGTTTCTAGTTTATTTTTTAATGGTTTCTTTCTCCTTCTTCTGTTGGACTGATGAAGTTTCCTAAAATTACCTTAATCTGTTTCTCCTTCTGTTTTCTTTGAATCTATAGATTTTGTTAGATAA
>NW_012141635.1:6838018-6855430 GCF_000956105.1 Propithecus coquereli
GGGGTCTCGCTCTTGCTCAGGCTGGTTTCGAACTCCTGAGCTCAAACAATCCGCCCGCCTCGGCTTCTGAGAGAGGTAGGATTATAGGCGTGAGCCACTGTGCCCGGCCTAGAATTTTTTTTTTTAAACTGTAATCTGGGTGAATTCCTCTGAGCTATTTTGCAACTTACCAATTCCTCTGCGTCTTTACCTATCCTAGCGTTTACTATGCCTGTTGTGTTTTTTCCAGTACTGTATTTTTTAATATTGTAATTGCATCTATTCCATATTCACTTGTTCAAGTTGCATTTTTCTCTGCTTTTCAAGTTTTATACACTTTTATTGGAAATTATCCTTTCCTATCTCTTTGCATATCTTAAATATATTTCAAAGTTTTTGTTAGACTTCAATATAAAAATTAAATTTTGTTTGTAGTTTTGTTGCCTCCCTTAGAATTAGATTCATTTATGTTCTCAGAATTCTTATGTTTAAGTTCATTTTAGTGGAAGGTTTTTGATTTTTTTCTTTTCCTTTTCTTCTCTCTGTCTCTTTGTGCCTTTCCTTCCTTGTCAAGTAATTTTGCAGCTGCCTCCAAATTGCTCCTTGCACTACCATCCAGAGCTAAGCTTTACCATTGTTGGTAAAGTTGCTTTAGTATGTAGTCTAATGATATTTGATTGGTGTTCTTGACCTAGAGTGACATTGGTACTACTACAAACAAGAGAGCTTGGAGATTAGCTGGTTTTCCAGGGCATGGCCTGTGTCTGTGTCTATCTTCTTCCTTAAGCCTAGTACATTCTAATGCTGAAGCTCCAGGTAGAGATTGCCACCATTTTTCCTCAATCTTGTTTCTCATTGTGGGATAGATTAATCCCTGTTCATCAATGAGCCTGGCTCCTAGCTCCTACTCAGGAGTTTAAACTTCTAGATATTCCAGCAACTTCCATACTTAAAGCCTTACTAGGCCTACAATTTCAGCCCATTTCACCATTTCTGTTTGTTTGCTTCTGTTCCTGATTTTGAATTTAGTTATGTCTTCTTGTTTCTTTCTAAATTTCATATGCCTTCGGTTTGTTTGGGGAGCAGACTGGGATGCCAAAATATAAATGCACTTCTCCCTCTTGATCAGAAATATTCATGTAATTTTTCAGCCCTAATGTTCTTTATCTGTAAAAACAAGACAATAAAATTTGCCTGATGTTTCTGATAGCTTTAGAAAATATTAAGTAAAACAGGATGTTATGGTCTTTTAGAAAACTATAAAAACAGTATGAAATGTATTATAAAGCACTTGAGTAATCTGGCTTAAGGGTTTTAGACTTTTATTTGATAGGCATGGTGGGCACATAAACATTTTAAAAATATATTGTTTCTTCCAACCATAATTAAGTTAAATTGTAGTATGTAGTCTAATGATATTTGCTCAATTATGGACATTGTTTTATTTAAAGGGAAAGAAAGTGAGATAATACTCAAGAAATGTGTAGCAACCATAAAACAGTAAATATTGACTAAGTTAGTTTTAATTAAATAAAGAATGTGACCTCTATTTATTTATTTATTTTACTATTTTAGAAAATAAATAACCCTATTTTTATCCATTCTATTATTGGAGAATTTCTGAAATTCTTTAAGCATTTCTTTATGTTTTCAGTTAATCCTCCATAAACATGGTTTTTTAAAGTTTTATCTTGAAATAATTTTAGACTCACATACAAGATGTAAAAATAATACAGAGTCCCCAAGTACTCTTGACCCAGCTTCCTCCAATAATAGTAGCTCCATAAGCACAGTGCAATTGTCAAGACCAGGAACTCAGACAATGGTACATGTGGCAGGCAGAATAATGGCCCCCACGAGGTCCACCTCCTACTCATTGGAGTCTGTGAATATGCCACATTACATGGCAAAGGAGAGAGAACTGAGGTTGCAGATTGAATGAAGATTGCTGATCAGCCGACCTTTACATAGGGAGATTATTCTGGGTTATCTGGGCAGACCCCAAGCAATCACAGAGTCCTGAAAAGTGGAAGAGGAAGGCAGAAGAGGAAGTCAGAGTGATATGAGATGAAGACTAGACTCACCTTTGTTAGTTTTGGAAATGGAGAAAGGGGACCTTGAACCAAAAAATGTAGGTGGCTTCTAGAAGCTAAAAAAAACCAAAGAAACAGATCCTACCCAGAGCCACAGAAAGAACACAATCCTGCTGACATCATGATTTTAGCCTGTGTCAGACTTTTGACCTACAGAACTGTAAGATACTATATCTGCTTTGTTTTAAGCCCACTACATCTGTGATAACTTGTTATAGCAGCAAAGAAAACTAACACAGGACAATACCATTACCAAGTATCATTTTGAAGGAAGACAGTTGGTGAAATTTCTATGAATGAGTCAAATAATGATGAGTTTTTCAAATATTTTTAAATGGTTTCTCAGGTATTGTATTCCATGGTCTATTCCTGAAATAGCTCAACTGTTCAATGTGTTTTGTCATACAGAACACAAAAACATATTCCTTTTCTAGACACTAATTTATAGGTGCTTTCTTATACATCTTTTTGCTTTGATTTCCTCTATAATTTATTTAACAGGTATCTTCTACTTTTAGCTGTTGTAATTAAGATACAATTATAATTAAAATTTTTAACAAGACAAGGCTTTGCCCTTATATTCTTTGTTTTAGAAGAAAAAAATTTAAACTCGTATTTTACATTCTAGTATTCAGTGCAGAGTTTCTTTCTTTTTAAGCAACAATCGTCTATCTTTAAAGGTTGCAAAACACTAAAACCAAAGGCCCTTGCAAACATTTGTATCAGTCAGTGGAAAAAACACTCACAGAGATTATTGCTAAGTGAATTGCTCATCCCATCACTCCATGTTGCTTATTCCCCATTCTAAAGACTTCAAAGTTTTAAAGGATTTCAAAGTGTTAATTTGGGTGAAACAGAAATATTGTACTTCACATTTGTTTAAACACAGTCACAAGAATTTATATCATATGTTTATTTATATGCCAGTCAAGAATCATCAGGCTCATCACTCACATGTGTTGAGACGCACCTGAATCACACTAAGTAACACATAAGATACAAGATGGATACGGAGTCAAATTATATTTTACTAAAGGGACCCTTTTTGGAGTCCTGGGATTTTTCTGTGGTGGCACAGGAAAATAGCAACATGGGTGGTCATATCTAAGAAGATTTGAGGGAGTTATCAGTGAGGAATATGTCAGATGAGATAAGAGATAAGAGATTGGGGAAGGCAGCTACTAAGTCAAATGAAATGATCAAGTTTCAGTAATGTAGTAATTAATAATGTAACCTAAGAAGTGCTGAATAAGATGGCATTCGGTCCACGATTGGGATCAAGTGTGGTGTAACCAATAGAAATGGGTAGGTTACAGTCGGAAGTGGAATTAAAGGATATTGAGGTGGATGCCGTGTTGCTTCCTGAATATTCATTCTGCTCCCCTGTGTGGAAATTGTACAATTGAGAATGCATCGTTCCCACCTCCAGCCATGGGCCTAAAATAACATAATACCCACAGTGTAATCAATCCTATTTTCCTTGTTGCATATACTCCATAGATATGTGCAAGTATCATGTATCCAAGGAAAAGTTGGTTTAAGAATGGCCATTTATATTAGTTTTCTGTGGCTGCCGTAACAAATTAACACAAATATGGTGGCTTGAAACAACAGAAACTTACTCTGCTGTTCTGGAGGCCAGAAGTCTGAAATCAAGGTGTAATTAGGGCCACACTCCCCTGGGAAGCAAGTAGGGGGAAGCCTTCCTTGCCTCTTTGGGCTTCTGGTGTTCCAGGCATGTGGTTGCCTAGATCCAATCTTTGCCTCCAACTTCACATGGCCTTTTCCTCCATATATGTCTTCTTCCCTTCTGTTTCTTATAAAGATACTTGTCATTAAATTTAGGGCCCATCCAGATAATCCACCATGATCTCATCTCAGGATCCTGAACTTAATTACAACAGCAAACACCCTTTTCCCAAATAAGGTCACAGATCCTGAGGGTTAGAATGTGGATATATCTTTTGGGGGTCACCATTTAACCCACTATACCAGATGACCCCAGATTTCCTGGGCCGCAGTGATTGTTTTGCAGGTGACCTGCTGAGAATGAAGCTCAGAGCTTCAGTTGGATGGTTATGGAAAATGATATTTTCTCTCCTAGAGAATGTCAGTAAGAAAGCCTGTAGTTCCTGCTGTTGCTAGTAGCCCTCTGGCTGTCTTGATGGAAGTCAGCCTAAAAAACAAGTCAGCACAGAGGAAGGCAAAGCTTAGAAGTTCACAAACAGAGGAAAAACTGACTGGACCCTGACTGGTCAAACCCTATCTATGAATTTGTTAATAAAATAAGCCAATAAATTTTCTTTATTTCTCAGTCTATTATGAAGCAATGTTAAGATACAATGAGAGAACTAAGGAACAAGCTATATTTTGGGTATAGCAATTTTTTTGCAGGACAAATGTAAATAAATCAGAAATAAATGTAAATAAATACGCTAACATCCCTTGAGCAGTTATTACATTCTAGGTACTATTCTAAGCATTTTGTATTGATTATTTAGTTTAATTCTCACAATAACCCTGTTTCCTTCCCAGAAAAGAAATCTCATTAAACCACACAGTCTCATTCAGGGTTCAGGGAGAGATGAGGTGAGAAGTACTTGTAGAGACAGACTCCATAGGGCCTTGGCATCCAAACTGTGGTGATTAGATTTACCATGTGGACAACGGGGAACCAACGAAGGATCTGAAGGGAGTGGAATCGTCAGGTTTGCGTTTTGGGAGGATCACTTGGACACAGTGTGTGGAGTGACTGAAAATAAGGAAGACCACAGGCATTTGGGCAAACAGAATAGTCACTGGCCAGTCAATCACCAGGAGAGAACTGGACTAGAATATATTCCCACCAAAAAATCTTTGTGTTCTTTTTATCGATGTGCATCTTCTTGCCTTTGCTTCCTGGAGGCAGTTTGTCACAGCAGGTGAGCATGCACATTCTGGGGCCTCACTGTCGGGATTCAAATCACAGCTTGACCATGGACCAGCCTTGTGACACAGCTCATTATGTAACCTCTGTGTGCCTTGGTTTCCTCACATCTAAACTGGGAGTAATAAAAGTACCTACCACGTGAGGTTGCTGCAAAATAAGTTAATACGTGAAAAATATTTAGAAGAATGCCTTGACCACAGAAATGCTCTCTGATATTAAGATGTTAATATCTTTATAACCCAGATGCCTTGTACAAGGACAGCTGCATTGCAGGTAATCAGTAAGTATTATATTTATTGAAAGATTGGATACTTTTACCTCAAAAGGCACTCTATTTTTATTATTAGAGAGGTTTATTCTCTCAATCCACGCCAACTAAATTCAATCAATAAACATCCATTAGGCCCAAATATGACTAAGGCCCTGTGCTAGACATCTCAGGCAAAGCAAAGTAAGGTTTAATCCTGATCTTCATTAGGGAAATCTGAACCTCTCTCCTCACAACTTGCACAGGTTGGTTCTAGTAGAACTTTTCTAGAACAACTCATAACAAATCTGTTCCCACCTTTACATGACAGACTTTCCAATTATTGAAAACAATTATCCTGTCTACCTTAAATCTTTTTTACTCCAGGATAAACAATAAATATATGCAATTCCTTCAGCCATTCCTTATGGGACATGGTTTAGGAGCATTCAATCAATTTAATCATCCTCTCCAGACACATTTGAGTTTGTTAATGCTTTTCTTTAAATGCTGGGCTCAGAAGCAAATACAATAATCCAAGCATGATTAAATGGACAAACAGTGTTGAGAATTAGCACTGTAAAAATGATGACTAAACTTGAATACATCCACAGATAAAATGGAACAATAAAACAGGCTGCAGGTCAGAGCCTTCAGAGTTTCCTTCAGTCCAAATAACAGGGAATATAAGACATAAAAGGAAAGGATTGTGAAGTAGGAGATATATGATAAAGAACATGTGATTAAGAAACCAAGATAGGATATTATCGCATGGTATGCATTAAATAAACATTTAATATACATTAATAAACAAGTGTGAGGAAAGGACTTAAAGAATAGTAGGAATGAGGGTTAATTATGAAATATGGCCCCCAAAAAAGAAAAAATATGAGGCCAGAAAAGATGACTTGGTCCATGTGGAAAGTATTGAAAGAAAATCAATATGGACCAAAGAATTTTGAGGAGAGGAATTAAAAGATGAGGAATTTACTATCCCTACCATTAATCTGAAGAGTCAGAAGAGAAAAAAACGTATGTGCTTTAGTGTAGTGTGTAGTAGGGAAGGATAGTTATATATATAAATATTACAGATATGCCCTTTACCCTTAAATAATAAGGTGGTGCTTTGGGTACCATATAAATAAGCAACAAGATTGTGGGCAAGATGGCTGACTGGAGATATCATTTACTGGACCACCCTGGAGAGAAAGAAGGGTTTCAGATAAAGGAGAGGGGAGAAAGAACACATCTTAGGTATAGTTCAGAGGAAGAAGTACTGGAGCCTGCCAAGGACCTCACAGAGGAAAATTGCAAAGCAGAGAAGGAAAAGGAAAAGGGGAAAAAGAGTATCAGTGAGGATCAAACTCAGAGAGGCTCAGAGCCCAGTGAAGGGGCAAGGCGGATCCCTCGCTCCCTCCCACAGTCCTTTGGTGATCAGCAGGCTACCAAGTTACTTGGAAGCTTTTCCACGCCCACAAGCCCAAGCACTGCAGCAACCATGGAACTGGGGGGAGAACTTGTGTTCTGATCGCTCTGGTGCACAGAGCCAGGTCTGCTCCAGGCCCAGCCTTCCTGCCGTAGTCTTTGCATCACCCCCACCAGGCCATGGAGGGAACAGATGCTCCCCTGTGTCCAGCCCTGTGACTGGGGCTGAGCACGCCTCCTCCCCAGTGTGGAAGCCGAACAGAAGAGGAGCCCCAGATGCCACAGGCACCACTTGGGAAGCCTTGAGCAACTCCTCAGTGGGTCCTATGTGTGGGGGGAGAAACTTGGTGAACCAGCAGCTCCAGCCCTCCTACGTGGAACCTGGGCCCCTGAAAGAAACCCCTGCCTGTGCAACTGGGCATCAGCAGTCCCCATGCTGGTGGAACAGCCAGCCACCCATACGGGCAGCTCTGCCCCCAAAATCCCCAGAGCCTGCTCATAAGCTCTCATTGTGCCCAAGTCTTAAGATCTACCCCTGTAGCTCCAGAGGCCCCACCAGGCCTGCGAATCCACCCCCGAGACTCTAGAGTTGTTTCTGGACCCAAGACCCAATTACTCAGTCCTCGCCAGTACCACTGGGCTGTCAGAACCTCCCTGAGGTCAAACATTTCACTCAGGACCCTCCATCCCTGAGCCACCCTCACTCTTGGACTTGGTTTGAGAGAGTCCCCAGCAAAGGAGAACAGGTGCCCTGCGATACTATTCACCCAGAGCCAGGAGGGGAGGAGCCAGATGAGAAGAAACCAGCAAAAGAATCCTGGCAACATGAAAAAAACAAAATAGTTCGACAATGGAGCTATAGCAGTGGACTCCACCCACAAGGAAATTGCTGACATGACAGAAATGGAATTCAGAATATGGATGGCAAATAAGATGAATGGAAGTGAAGAGAAAGTTGAAAACCAACAAAAAGAAACCAAAAAAATATTTCAGGAAATCAATGCAAAAAATCAAAAAGTCACTAGAGAGTTAGACAACATAAGAAAAGAGATAATAGAACTTAAAGAAATGAAAGAGTCATTCTGGGAATTTCAAAATGCAGTTGAAAGCTTTAACAACAGGCTAAACCAAGGAGAAGAAAGTATCTCAGAGCTTGAAGACAAGGCTCTCAAGATAACCCAGTCATACAAAGAGGCAGAGAAGAGTACAAAAAAGTCTGAGCAATGACTGAGAGAGACATGGGACCATGTGAAGCTACTAACATTTGGATTATAGGTATGCCTGAGGGAGAAGAAAGAACTAAAATCATGGAAAACATATTTGAGGAAATTGCTGAGGAAAACTTCCCTGGTATCACCAGAAATTCAGACATACAGATACAAGATGGGCAGTGAACACTGAGAAGATTCACAGCAAATAGCTCATCTCCAAGACACATAGTAATCAACCTGGCCAAAGTCAAAAAGAAGGAGAATATTCCACAAGCAGCAAGAAGAAAGCATCAAATAACCTATTAATACAAAGGAAAATTCATCAGGCTAACTGCAGACTTCTCAGTGGAAACCTTACAAGCCAGAAGGGGTCGGGGGCCCATCTTCAATTGACTTAAACAGAAGAACTGCCAGCCTAGAATTCTGTATCCTGAAAAACTAAGTTTCACAATCGATGGAGAAATTAAGTGCTTTCCAGACAAGCAAACACTGAGGGAATTTGCCATAACCATGTAAATAGGCAAAAATAACTTACATTTTTGTTTTCTGTTTCAATGATAACAGGACATAAGTTTTTTATGTCAACTAAGCAAACGAAGTTAGCTGCTTTTCAGGGGAAGATAGTACAATATATAAAATCTAGTGAGTTTGGTGGGGCATTATGACTGAAAAAAGTGAGACAGCCCAAACATAGGACGATGCAGGAGAGAGAGAGAGAGAGAGAGAGAGAAAATTGTAAAGACTTCATACGAATATATCTACTTTCAAAAGATCTCAAAAAACAAGTAAACAAAAACCAGCAGCATTTAAGAGGCAACAGAATGTTAAGAAGCCATTTTGATCTCTCCACGTACTTCTTATGAGTAAACAATAGTTCAAACTAGAATGTTAGCCACAATGCAAAACAGAATGAGTCAAACTGGTTTTGGAATGTAAATTTTACAGTAAAATAGGAATATCCACACTTAATTAATGTCAACACTCTATGCAACAAATTCTTGTGATAAATAATTGAGACATAAAGTTTGGTATTGCTCTATATTCAACAAATTGTCCAGACATATTTTCAAATAAATATTTTTATGGTGAGACTATAAATCATAGAAAAATTCTATTGTTATTGGTTGCTACCTAGATAAAATGTGTTTATATGTTGTCACCTATATATTACGTTACTTATAAATTCCCCCTCTGCTCATCAGAGTAACAAAAATTTTTGTAGAGCAATTATTGTATTTACAGAGGATCCTGCTTCCTTATGCTAGACATGTTGGATGATTGTTTCTGTTAACGATTAGCCAGATAATCAATACTTATTCGGAAGGCTGATTTTTTTCCTTCATTATATATTATCTAGACATCTGATGTGTTGTTGTTATTATATAATGTCTTTTATAGAAAGAATAATACTGCTTTCTGTACAAGAGTAAAATTCTCTGGCTAACATGAAACTCTACGATAAACACTAGAAGTATGTGTATATTCTAAAACAAATATGATTTGTTTCTTATAGATAAAGTTTGTGAGCCAAGAACTCATTGCTAGCTTCAAGCAATCACATGCAAATATTTATTAAGTTCTACTATGTATTCCCTCTCTTTCCTCGTCTCACATTCTAGCTCATAAGTGGTTAGACTGCAACCATTTAATAGAGAAATAGCAGGGACTAAATCAGCAAAGGTGCTAATCCAGAAATCTTGGTTTAAAACAGAAAAATAATTTAAATCTGCAAAAATGTCTACTGACAACAATCATATAGTAAGCTCCTGAGGCATTTTTAAAAAACATACCACAAAAACAGTGCTCACATTAAAATTTCAAAGTAACTGCCTGAGGTAGTTACTGCAATAAATATAGATATATAGAGAAGCCTGGAATAATGCCTGGAAATCAAAGCAAGAATAATATATAACTAAAAATTAACATTAAACAAACAAGCAGAAAATACAACAAAACGTAAAAAAAAAAAACATATTGTGAAACTTCAAGGATACTATAACATTATAAATAATTAACAATGCTTTTGATGCTGATTAATTTTAGTTAATTTAGTTAACTAATCAATGAAGAGAATTTCTAATTAATTGGGGGCAGACTGAACTTATGCATTGAGAGCTACTCCCTCCTCAAACTTCTTTAAAATGAAAGCAGAAAAGATAGAAAAGAAATAGTTACAAAAATATAGGTAAGGGAAGAGGAAATGATTACAAGAGAGTTAATCATAAAGTTTTAGAAATATGGAATGCAGACAGAGAAGTGATAACTAACTTAAATGATATAAAAGTTGAAATCAAAGTTTTTCCCTAGATACCAACAAGAAACAAGATGCTATGTGCTATAAAATGCAGGAAAGATGTACCAGGTTCCCCAGAAGAGGGAAGGCACGAGAGAAGGCAACAGATACCAGAAGAGAAGCAAGACAAAGAATGGGGTGGGGGTGGTAGGGAAGTCAAAAGAGCTTTCCTTTAGCTACTCAGAAAATAAAAGAAAATATTGGTTCCCTTAAATATAGGACCCTATAATTAATAAAAAGCAAAGAAATCAGACAGCAGTAAAAAGTTCTTGCAAATGAAAAATATGACCAAATGAAAAACTCAACATATAGGTTAGAAGGTAAATTAAGGTGATTTCCCAGAAAGTAGAGCAAAAGGAGAAGCAAATGGAAAACTGAACAGGAAAAAAAAAAAAAAAAAAAAAAGCCAGGAAATAAGATTCGTTTAAGAAATTCAACATCTGAGTAACAGAAACTCCAGACAGTGAGGACTGAGAAAACAAAATGAAGAAGACCATTAATGATATAATTCAGGAAAATTTCAGGGAACTAAGGAATATGAGTTTAAAGACTTAAAGAGATCGCTCTGAATACTTAGCACAATGGACAAGAAATAAACACATCAAAGAACATTGTCTTGACATTTCAGAAAACTAATAATAAAGAAAAGATTCTATATGTTGCCAGAGAGAAACAAACAGATCGCATGCAGAGGGTCAAGAATCACAATGGTGCCAGATTTGTCAACAGCAACACTGGAATCTAGAGTAAGGCAACAGAGCAAGAATGCTTTGAAAATTCTCAAGGAAAAATAATTTTCACTTAAAATTCTATTAAATGCTACCAAATTCTATCAAAGTCTCAATCAAGGGTGTGTGTAAAACAAGCATTTTCAGACAAGTTCTCAAAAAATTTACCTCTGTAAAAGCTACAGGACGACCTAACAAAGCAAGGGAGTGAGATCAGAGGAAGAAATGGGATACAGAAAACAGTAGGTCCAAAAAGAGAGAGAAGAGGAATTTGGAGTTGCTTGTAAAAGGATAACAGCTGTGTAAGAAGCTCAAAGGGCAAGCATTTCAAACTGGAGCAGGACAGAGGCTGGGGAAATGTTTTAGAAAGATAAAACTGATAGATGAGATGATTTGTCTGAACATCTATGTGGGATATTTAGACAATGATGAAGAGTTTGCTTGGGTCAGTGATAAAATCTTAGAACCTTAAGCAAATTAAAGCGAAAGATGCTTTTAACTTTAGAGAAAATATTACATGCAGGAAAGTAAAAAAAAAAAATAGATTAAACTGCCTATCTAAGCTGTGGATAACATCTACATAATCATAACAATGAAAGCACTGAATCTAAACAAAATGATATCACTATATTGGAAGGATAGGGGGGTAGGAAGGACAAGGACGTGTATGTGTAACTGGATGATGAAGAAAAAAAGTATTAAATCCTATCATGATGGGAAGTCAATAATAAAGCCTAAAACTAAAATATCAAGTTGCAATATATAGATAGAGATGGAAGTAAACACCAAATACTCGTTCGTAACTAGCAGAGCCAGAGTCCAAACTCAGGTCTGTCTGTCCCCAAATTACATCATTTCCACTAAACATAAGTATCCCCTGCTGATAAAACTTTAAAGAGTGATGCCAAAATTACAAAATTTATAAAAATTTTCTCAAAATAAGCTAATTTTTAATTAGTTACAAAAAGAGCTAATTATGTGCATTTATATGTTGATCAGTTAATACCAATTTGATGGTGAGCACATGTGGTGTTTGTCTTTCCATTCTTAGGATACCTCACTTAGTAGAATGTGTTCCAGCTCTATCCAGGAGTATACAAGAGGTGCTATATCACCATTGTTTCTTAAAGCTGAATAGTACTCCATGGTATACATATACCACATTTTATTAATCCACTCATGTATTGATGGGCACTTGGGTTGTTTCCACATCTTTGCAATTGTGAATTGTGCTGCTATAAACATTCGGGTGCAGGGGACGGGTATTTGCATACACAAAGAGTGCAATGTGCACCACCCGAAGGATGGACATATTTGAAACTTGGACTTGGGGGGGGGCAAGAGCAACATATGTAACCTAAACATCTGTACCCCCATAATATGCTGAAATAAAAAAAAAAAAAGAAACCACACACACACACACACAAAAGAGCTAATTAAATAAATGATAACCTAAGTAAGATAATAAGGGGCTATTGTCTTAAGAAAACATTCTATTTTCTAACACTGAAAAATACTTTTACATTGTTAAGCCACATCTAAGGTACTTTCCAAAGTGGACATCCACAGTGAAGTACCATAACCACATAGAACCTCCTTTTTTAAAGGTTACAAGTTACTGCCTTCTTGTCATCACAAAATATATCATCCTCTAAGTTCTTGACCTCTTTGTGACATTTGAACTGTCAACAATTCTGAAAGGTCTCATTATCCTGGCTCCTACAGTGGTGATTGGCTTGTTTAACCTTTAACAATCTCACTTTATTCTTTCTTGGAGTTTTACTTTTCTTTTTCTTCTCTGTTTAGTCCCCCTTTAATATTATATCATTTCTCAAACATGAAACCTCCACCTATGTTTCCAGTTCCAAAAACTCATCTGCTCTTGGGCTTATAGTTCTAAATGCCTACTAGACATTTCCATTTGTATATTCCACCATTTCTCACACTTCTTTATTGGTCCAAATTTTTTACAACGACAAACAGGCTTTTCCTGATCTGTTGATCACTTTGTTAGTTTTATCACACACACCTCTGCTTCAAACTCTACTCTCAAGCTAAGCTAAACTATTTAAATTCTTATGAACTAATTGCCATTCTCTTTAGTTCCTGGACACCTGAACTTTCTCTCCTTTCTTTTTAAGATATTCCACCAACCTCAAGATAATCCCTGTTTTGTTCTTTAGGACTCATTTTTGAAGTGATGTTCACAGAATCCTCACACTAAGCACAGTGCCTTAGACATTGTGAGTGGAATAGAAGCATTTGTTGATTAAATGAACAAAAAGACTCCTGGGTAGATGATCTATCTCTAGATAGTCACTTCAGTTCAACACAAATAATGGTTCCTCATTAATCTCTCTTAAATATTGTTTTTTAAATGTTTTTCCTTTGCTTATGCAGGGGAGGTAATTTTACCTCTCTACTGTTTTAGGGCTTTTTTCCCCAGGTGGACCTAATAGTTAAATTAGCGTAAGACAGATCAACAGGAGAAAAACATGCACACTTACTTAATGCAAGTTTTACATGGCACAAGAGCCTTCATAAGAAAATGAAGACCCAAAGATGCTGTTAGAAGTAAACATTTATATATTGAATTAGACACAGAGTAGTAAATTATAAAAATGTGACAAGGTAAAGGGGCTTGGGCTAGGGTGGAGAAGTGGATGGGAGGATAAGGATCAGTCTAACAAGGTTTGTCAGCCTCAACTGTCTGATAATAATGGTAATTTCCTTCTGGTATAGGGAGGACATCTTTCACATGGGAATTTCATCTCCTGCCTTTAAGAAACAGAAGAAAGATTACAGTGATCTTTTTTCACCTGCTGTTTTTCAAATGCTTTTAATTCAACATAGTCAATTTTTCAGAGTGGCTTATTTTTAGCTCTTCACTTAGAAAGCCATCATGGTCTTTATTTAAAGTAGGAAACGCTTCTGTCTGCCTTTCTAGGTTCTTCATAAGGTGGGCACTATACTTCTGCTACCTAATTTTCTACTTCTCCTTAACATAAAGCCTCCTTTCCCGTGTCCTGATTCCTGAACAGTCCATGCCCATCTCTACATTCATCAGTTTGTTTTTGGTCCTCTCTACATCTGTCATGGAGCTGTCTTCCTTTCTGATTCTCCGTCTTACAAATGGACAACTCAAGGGCGATGTCCCCATAAAGTCTTCTTCGACTTACTTTAGCCCACACTGATGATAATAGAAATATTTTAGTCATTCATCAAATATATTTTGAAGAACTATTGTTACACAGGCACTGTTTAGGTATTGGGATACAAAATGAGCAGGAGAAAAACAAGGAAACAAGTTATAACAAATTGAACATATAATTACAAAAGGTGATAAAAGCTAAAATCAAGAGGCAAGTTAGAGAATATTGGTAGAGAGCCGAGAAGGCCTTCTTTGGACAATTTTGTCCAGATAAAGTATCTTTAAGGAAGTGATGTTTAAGCTGAGATCTGAAGGATGGGAAAGATCCAATCATGTGCAAAGTTATAGTGGTAAAGGGAGAGAGTTTTCCACAAAGTGAATCACATATGAAAATGCTCTGAAAGAAGAAAATAATTTAGCATATACTAAGAGCTAAAAGAAAACAACGTGGCTAGAGCTTAATGAATAAAAGGAAAGTTTCTAAAACGAGCTTGGAAAGATAGGCAAAGCCTATTAAGGTCTTTGAGTAAAATTCTAAAGGGTAACAGATAGGCATTGAATGGTTATAATTAGAAGAGAGAAAAGATTAGATCTATGTTTTAAGATCACTCTTGTTGCTGCACAAAGAAGGAACTGAGAAATGAAGAAGTTAATGAGGAAGGAGGCTATGGCAGTCTACAAATACAGATAATGCTGATGCCCTGGATCAGGGTCATGCCAGTAGAAATAAAAAGAAGTGAAAGAACTTGAAATTATTTTTGAGACGACACTTATGATGTGGGGAAATTTCTGACAGACAACATCAAGAGGTCCATTTTGATCATGTTGAACTATGAGAAAACCAAGTAGAGGCATCAGGTAGGGAGTTGAACATGCAAGACAAGATCTGATAGAATTCTAAGATAAACCCCAACAGGCATGACCCTGTGTAATCCCCTACCCTTGAGTGTGAACAAAACCTGTAATTTGCTTCTAATGAAAAGCATATGAAAAATGAAAAACTATTTTGCAGAATTAATTTATGTCCTTCATAAATTAACTTTGAGTTAATGAAAAGGGAGATTATTCTTAGTAGGCCTGACCTAATCAGTCCAGCACTTTAAAAGAGGGTCTGGGACATCCCTGAAGTTATAAATACTCTGCTACTGACCTTAAAGAAGCAAAAAGCTTTATTTTGAACTTTCTATGGAGAGGGGTAGCCTCTAGGAGCTGAGGCCCTCAGTCTTATAGTAAAAAAACTGAATCCTGCGCACAAGCTCAATGGACTTGGAAGTTGATTCTGGGTTTCAGATGAGAATGCAACCCAGCCAACAGCTTGAGGGTAGCCTTGTGATACCTTGAGCAGAGGCTCCAATTAAGTTGTTCTCAGACTTCTGACTCACAGAAACTGATATATGTATGTTTGTTTTATGCTGCTACGTTTACAGTAACTTATTACACAGCAATAGAAAACTAATACAACTTCAAAGGAGAGGTCTAGGCTGAAAGTATAAATTTAGAAGTTGGAAGCATATAGATAGTATTTAAAGCTGTGCAAATTTAAAGCTTAGATAAGATCTAAGAGGAAGAGAACGTACATAGAAAAAAGAAGAAAGCCTAAGTGTAGTTCAGAGAAATATTAGCCAAGCTTAGGTATGGATGGAATTTTGTCCATTTACTTATTTGTTTGTTCATTTTATTTATTTATTGGTTGTTTCCCAGGATCTCAGAACAATAATGCCTGGCACTTTGTAGATAACTGAATAAATATTAATATTTACTGAATGAATGAGTAAATGAGGAACTAAGCCATCAACAGTAACAGTTAGCAGAAACAATAAATGAGAAAGTCATACCTCCAAGGGCTTAAATATTTGACTTATCACATACAGAACACAAAATACCTATGTTGAACATGTTTAAAGTTATGAGAGAGGTCTAAAGTATGACTAAGAAGAAAGATACAATCAAAACTGGACATATAGCTTGAAGCTTGGACTTGGGGGGAGGGGGGAAAAGGGCAACATATGTAACCTAAACATCTGTACCCCCATAATATGCCGAAATAAAAAAAATAAATAAAATAAAATAAAATATAAGAGAATTAAAAAAAAACAAAAAACTGGCCATATAGATTTTTAAGAAGACCAAATAGAGTTTCTAGGAATAAAAAGATTTAAAAATTGAAGCTAAGAACTCAGTCAATGATTTAAACAGTAAAGCGAGAAGATAAATAGTACACCAGCTGATCTAAAGACATAGTCCAAAATGTAGCGTGAAGAAAAAATATGGAAAATTTGAAAGAGAGGTTAAGAGTGATGAAAATGAAACAAGAAGTCCAGCATACATCTCATAAGAGTTCCAAAAGGTGAAACCAGAAAGCTATGGAATGAAGTAATCTATAAGCAATAATGGCTGCAAGTGTTCTAAAACTGATGAAAAAATATCAATACTTATATTAAGAAATCATCAGAGATATAAGCAGAATAAAAGAAACCCATACCCTGTTGCATCAAAGTGAAACCTCACAACATTAAGAACAAAGAGATCATAAAAAATCCAGAAAGAAAAGACATATTATCTACAAAGGAATGACAATTAGATTGATAGCTAACTTCTCTGTAGCAGCAAGGGAAGACCAACACAGAGGAATAATAGCTGTGACACTGAAACACAATAACTGCTCCTCCAGATTTCCACACTTAGCAAAGCTATCTTTCAAGATTTAGAATGAGAGGTGGATCAACTTCAAATTATACTACAAGGTAATAGTAAACAAAACAGCATGGGACTGGTATAAAAGTAGACACATAGACCAATGTAACAGAATAGAGAACTCAAAAACAAAGCCAAATACCTACAACCAACAAATGTCACTTTGACAAAGCAGACAAAAACATACACTGGAGAAAGCAATAAATGGTGCTGGGCAAACTGGATAGCCTCGTGCAGAAGAAAGAAATTGGATCCCTATCTCTCACCATGTACAGATATGAACTCAAAATGGATGAAGAGACTTAAATGTAAGAAACCATAAAAATATCAGAAGAAAACCTAGGAAAAACTATCCTCAACATAGGCCTAGGTAAAGAATTTATAACTACGATCCCAAAAGCAAATACAACAAAACAAAAATAAATAAATGAGACTTAATTAAACTAAAAAGTTTCTGCACAGCAAAGGAAATAATCAACAGAGTAAACAGACAACCTATGGAAGGGGAGAAAATATTCAGAAGCTATACATCTGACAAACAACTAATATCCAGATTCTAAAAATAACTCAAACAAACTCAGATATAAAACCATCCTCATATAGCCATCTAATCTTTGACAAAGCAGACAAAAACATACACTGGGGAAAAGAATCCTTATTCA
>NW_012141635.1:6856332-6903770 GCF_000956105.1 Propithecus coquereli
TGATATAGCACCTCTTGTATTCTCCTGGAAAGAGGTGGAACACATTCTACTAAGTGAAGTATCCCAAGAATGGAAAAACAAGTACCACATGTACTCACCATCAAATTGGTATTAACTGATCAACACATAAGTGCACATATAAGAATAACATTTATTGGATGTTGGGCAGGGAGGAGGGGGAGAGAGGAGGAGGGGACGGGTATATGCATACACAAAGAGTGCGATGTACACCATCCAGGGGATGGACACGCTTGAAGCTCGGACTTGGGGGAGAGCGGGGGGAAGGGAAACATACATAACCTAAACATCTGTACCCCCATAATATGCTGAAATAAAAAAAAAAGTGAGCAAAAGGCATGAACAGACGTTTTTCAAAAGAAGAGAAACAAATGGCCAAAAAACATATGAAGAAATGCTCAACATCACTAATCACCAGGGAAATGAAAATAAAAACCACAATGAGATATTGCCTTACTCCTGTCAGAATGGCCATTGTAAAAAGTCAAAAACCAATAGATGCTGGCATGGATGTCGTGAAAAGGGGATGCTTATATGCTGTTGGTGGGAATGTAAATTACTGGTTAATCTCTATAGAAAAGTGTATGGAGATTTCTCAAAGAATTGGAAGTAGACCTACCATGTGACATAACAATCCCACTACTGGGGATCTACTCAAAGGAAAAGAAGTCATTTTATAAGAAAGAGATCTGCACTCATATTTTATCACAGCACAACTCACAATTGTAAAAACATTGAACCAACCTAAGTACCCATCAGCTAATGAGTAGATAAAGAAACTGTATTTAATAGTATATAAATGTGGAATACTACTCAGCCATAGAAAGGAATGAAATAATGTCTTTTGCAGCAACTTGGATGGAACTGG
This sequence comes from Propithecus coquereli, assembly GCF_000956105.1. NCBI lineage: Eukaryota > Metazoa > Chordata > Mammalia > Primates > Indriidae > Propithecus > Propithecus coquereli. Next base: position 6,857,219 of record NW_012141635.1, read on the forward strand.
AGGCCATTATCATAAGTGAAGTAACCCAGGAACAAAAAACCCAAACACTGCATGTTCTCACAAGTGGGAGCTAAGCAATGGGTATGCATAGTCATACAAAGTGACGTAATGGACACTGGAGACTCAAAAGGGGAAGGGTGTGGGGGTTGCAGAATGAAAAATTACCTATCAAGTACAATGTACGCTATCCAAGTCACAGGTATACTAAATGCCTGGACTTTCTCCACTATACAATTCATCCATGTAACAAAACATCATTTGTACCTCTCAAATCTATTAAAATGAAATATTTTTAAAAAGAAAGAGGTGGATAAAGAAATGCTGTGCAAAAAAATAGCAAACATATGGGGAAATCTAAATAAATATTTATTATTTAAAATAACAGTGTCTAATTGGTGAGAATAAAACAATAGGCTAAAAGTCAGGATGGGAGTTGGCCAGCAAACATATAAAAAATGCTCAACATCTCTAATCATTAGAGAAATGCAAATCAAAACCACAATGAGATATCACCTAACCCCAGTGAGATTGGCCTCTATCAAAAAATCCCAAAACAACAAATGCTGGCGAGGATGTGGAGAGACAGGAACACTCTTACACTGCTGGTGGGACTGCAAATTAGTGCAACCTCTATGGAAAAGAATTTGGAGATACCTCAAAGAGCTAAAAACAGAAATACCATTCGATCCAGCAATAGCACTATTAGGCATCTACCCAAAAGGCAAAAGATATGCTATAATAGAGACATCTGCATCCGAATGTTTATGGCAGCACAATTCACTATTGCAAGGATGTGGAAACAACCCAAGTGCCCATCAATTCACGAGTGGATTATTAAAATTTGGTATATGTATATAATGAAATATTACTCAATTATAAGAGACGACAGTGATCTAGCACCTCTTATATTTTCCTTGATTGAATTTTAGCCCATAATCAAAAGTGAGGTATCACAAGATCAAAGAACGGGCTCCACTCGTACTCACCATCAAACTGGTACTAACTGATGAACACTAGCGTGCTCACATGGCAGTGATATTCTCCAGGGATTAGGAGGATGGGTGGGGAGTATTGTAGAGGGGAAGAGCACACCTCTAACCCTCGCTTGGGTGAGGCAAAGAAATAAAATGTAACCATAATGTTTGTACCCTCATAATACCCTGAAATAAAAAAAGGAAAAAAAAGAAAAAAAAAGTCAGGATGGGAGTGATCAAAATGAAAGCATTCCAATGTTATTTTATTATTAATACTTGGGAAAAGAGCATATAAAATATTCTGTGGCTACCAAAAAGGATAGAAATAAAAGAAACAAGAAATACAGAGAAAGCAGAATAGAAAATACAAAATAAAATAACGGAAATGAACTCAAACAGAATTGTAATCACAATAAAAATGAAAAGATAAAACTCTTCAGCTAATAAGCAAATATTTTCAGACTGGATTTTTAAAAATTTCAACCAGATACTATGAATAAAAGACAACTTTAAAACATAAAAATAGAGTTGAACATAATTGAGAGTGAATTCTTAATTTAATTAAGTAAATACAAATGTATTAAAAGCTGATAGAGCCATACAAAGTCAGACAGATGTTAAAATTAAAAGCAATATGCACATAGAAAAAGTCACTACAGTGATAAAAAATTAAATTTACCACAAACATATTACAATTATAGCCTGGTATATACTTAATAGCATGGCATCAAAAATATAAGGCAAAAATTGATAGAACTATAAGAAGAAATAGATAAGTCTATCAAGTTGGCTTATTATTAATGTACTTCTTTCAGTATTTGACATTGGATTCAGACAAAATCAGCAAGAGAATAGAAGATTTGAATGATAGATTTAAAGACTTTATGTAATAGACACATATAGTACACTGGATATATATAGTATACCATTTCCAGAATGTAAAAAAAATATTCTTTTCGAACAAGAAACCAAACAAAACCAACTCACATGTACCAATAGTATGAATCCATTTTTATAAGGTTCAAAGGCAGTCAAACTTAAATAAGATTTTGTTTGAGGTATGCACAAAATATGAAATATGTACATATGCAAAACAAGGGAATCATTAACACAAAATTCAGGTAGCTGGTTACCTCTTTTTAGAGGGAGAGAATGAGAAAAGCCCATGGAAGCTGTAGGTGAGACAATGTTTTATGTCCCCTAAATCCCCATTCCTTTTCCTTCTGCACTCACAGGCAGGCTACTTCTTCTGGCTCCCCTTGCAGTAAGGTGGAATATGAGGAGAATCATACACCATTTCAAGGCCTGGTCCCTAAAAACATCCTACCACAATGCCCTTCACACTCGCTCTCTATTCTGTCATCTGCAAAAGAATCGTGGAGAGCTTTGAGGCACTAAAAGATGGCAGAACTGGTAAGTGGAGTTAACCTGGATCCCCGAATGATTGCATGGAACAGAATTTCTCTACTGATCCTCATCATATTGTGACTTGAATGTGAAATAAACATTTCTTGTATGAAGTGCCTGAGATACTGGTTTGATCACAGCAGTTAATCCCTCCTGACAAAAGTAAGCCATTTCAAAGATACTGGAAAAGTTCTTTCTCTTTAGCTTGATAGTGGATGCATGGGTGTTTATTCTTTATTGTCCTTTAATTTATCAGTATATGTAATTTTTTACATGCTTTAAATAAAATATTTATTGCATAGTGATAAATAAATCATAGTGACTAGAACACTGAAACTTCTGCTAACAGAAGTTAGCAGAAATATGTTTGAAATATAATAAAAAATACAAAGTATGAAAAATAAGAAAAGAAGTCTGTTTTCAATTAAACAAGAAAATAAATAACCACTACTCAAACCACTAACTATAAAGTATACCTGCCAAGTCCTGTAAAATCTGGAGGGAAACAAGAAGAGGATAAGAATTGACACATACACTCCCAAACCTTGAGCTGAATATAGATTTTTGTAAAGATAGTATCACAGTCTTAAAAGGCCATCCAGCAAACCTTAGATTGAAACAGTGAGATTCAGGGAATAGTAGGCTATAGGGGAAGTGTACATTTCCTTACTGAAACTCAGAATGATTGTGGATGTGGAGCTGAAGAAATTAACACACCCACCCACCATTTTTATTACCCATGGAGGGGCTCCCAGATGAGGGTGCTGTGGGAAAAAAAATGGAAGGAAAGCCATGACTACTAAATCACAACATACGGTTAGGGGCTTTAAAAGTTTCCAACTTCAGGGCAAGCGAAATAAGTCTAGTGAGAGGATATTCTAGACAAGACCCATACTGGAGCTGCAGTAGACTGCCCCTATATCCCACCTCCTGCCATTCCACATCGTTGGCCTCCTTCAAAAATGGAAAACGACTGAAAATGGTTTATGAGCTAGAGACAGAGGTACCAGTCAAGGCGAAAGGGTGGGAGTGGCTGATATGGATTAGGCATAAAAGAATTCATAAAGTAGAGTCTGTGAGCTCTCATAGATAAATTCCATGATCACGAAATCTAGCTATCCACAAAATAAACCAAAATAACTCAGAGAAAAAGAGTAATAAAAAGGCTGGTTTTGAGCACTGATTTCATTTAAATATGAAAATATGACATAAAAATGTAACCAAAATATAAAATGAGGAAGGGGAAATTGAAGGATCCTACATTTTATTTTTACTTTGTTAACATACAGTAAAACTGACTTGGGGGGAGTGTACAGTTCCATGAAATGTTATAAATGTACAGGGTTCGTAAAGAGAATGCAGCTCTTCTTTATTTTACTGAGAAAGTGCTCTTTCTAGAGTGGTCAGTAGACATCAGAGAAGCAAAAATCGATAACTCCAATATGTAATGATAGGAATACTTCTCAGATAATGATTAGATATTTATTTATGAAAATTACGATTTTGAGTGTTGTTTAGTTCACTTTTGGTGACAGATTTCAGAGTTCTACTTAGCTATTTCTTCTGTGGTTGCAATGTTATAATACATGTACAAATAGAACAACTACATTTTCCATTGTTTGTTTTACTTGTCCTTTCTGAGACTTTAGGTAAAATGACCTATTAAATATCATGAATGAAAAATGGTTACATTCTTGGTCTAGAGGTCTGCATGCTGTTTGCAGGGAATTCAAACATACTTATAACATCTAGAATTATCCCCCAAGGCACAGTCTTTTACATGGATTTATTATCAAAAGATTCCATTTGTGCAAAGTCTTATTATCATATTTGTATATTCAATAAACTTAGAGTACAGATAGCTTCCAGCTAATAATTACCTACACAAATTATTCACATAGCTGTTTTCTTCTAATGCCAAATTCTATATGGAAGTCTGTCTTTCCTATTGCTATAACTTCAAACAACTTTTAACTTATGTTATTCATGGTCTTGGAACTTTTTTAAGTGTATGAAATAAAAATATATTAAGTTTAATAAGATCACTAAATTCAATTTTACCCAGTTTAACACCTGAGAGAAGATGTTAAATTCTCTCAGCAGTTTTGGTATTCTTTGTCTTACTACTGAAATAAATATGAATAGCATGGTGGGAGGACGAAAATGGGGTGGGGGAGGAAGAACAAAGCTATTGTTACCTTTATTTGAAGATAATAAAGACTTTTAAAGAACAAGCTCCTTCTCCATAATAATTTGTTACTATTTTCCCCTTACTAAAACAATATCAAATTCAAACTGATTACCAATATTTGTGTTAATATAAGTTGAAGATGAACTCTAATTTTTTTAGTAAGGAGAGCCTATCATAGTGAAATTTAGCCTACGACAGTGTAGGCTGGCAGTATCAAGACACCAGTTCTTTCAGATTCAGAATCTCTAACCTTCTTCCTCTATTAAGTGACACTGTCTCTTTCTGATTTTTCAGTAACTGAAACTTCTTCCTTTTTGCTACTATTTATAATAATTTATGAACTACTATATGAAATATGAGGGTAAATAACTATCAATATTTTTTGGTTTATTATATTGTACATTGAGACAGAAGATATATTGTATGTTAAGATAGAAGATCTACATGCTCTTTTTATTATTACTATCATATACCAAAAAGCACCACTCCACATAACCACTCTGGTTACGTAACAATTCATATCCTAAGGAGCCCTAAATGTTATTGTAGGAATATTTTAAATATTTTATTGCAGTTGAATTTTTTCTGAAGAAATAAATTTTTATTTCTAAACTTTATAAATATTTTTACTTAACCTCATTTACTTTGTGCCTCACATAGAGCTGGCTCTCAGTAAATACTTGTTGACTAAATGGAGAGCTTTGGTTTTTGATATTTGTAATTCTATGTTATTGAGCTTTAAGTATCTGCTTCTGATATATAAGCACTAACAGTGCTCACCAGCCTTCCCAACGACCTAGAGTTGAGAATCACACTGGATTTCAAATCTCACTGGGACCCTGGCCTGATCCACTCTACCCTGAATACCACATTCTGCTAAACTGTAGATATTTTAGGGAAAATCATCAGTAATCTTATACTTTGCTTTGTAGGCCAGCACCAATGTTTAGGAAAGATATGGAAGAAGAAAAAAACATATTCCCTTAGATGCTGAATTTCCCTTTAAAATTTCTTACATTGAAAAGTTCTCATATATAACTGAACAATGGAAAAAAGATAACTTTAATATTTACTGATGCTATTATAGTAAGTATTGTCTGTTGTATTGCCTGAAATATATTCTTTTCAGGATCACTATTTCTTCAGTGTTTAAAAATAAATTATGAAAGTATTATAGAAGGCTGAATGAAGGCATTTAGATACTTTTGGGAGAACATTTTACTAACTGACTATTTAAACAACTTTCAAACATGTTAGTTCACTTCAGTACATGACAATTATTTCATCCTTTGAACAGCTGGCTTAGAATAATAGGATAGTTTCCTTAATTATTATTTTGAAAAATGCCTAACCTACAGAAAGTTAGCAATAATATAATGAATGCTATGCAATCTTTATCTAGATTAAACAATTGTTAACATTTTGCCATATGTGTCATTTCTCTTTCCCACACTTAAAAAAGTATATATTGTTTGCTGAACCATTTGAAAGTGAGTTGCAGAGATCGTGAAACTTCACCTGTAAATATTTCCAAAGACACACTCCTATACATAACTCCAATATGATTATCACAATCAAGAAATTTAACATGGATGTAATACTGTTATATGATCTACAGCCCAAATTCACATTCCTTTGATTGTTCCAATATTATCCTTATAGCTTTATTTTTCATCCAGAATCTAATCAAGAATGATGGATGCCTTGCAATTAGCTACCAGGTTTCCTAGTCTCCTTTAATCTTAATAATTTTCCAGGATTTTTTTAAAATGACACTGGCATTTTTGAAGTCCAGGCCTGTTGTGTTGAAGAGTATCTACCAAATTGGATTGTCTGATTTCTTCATGATTAGATTCAGGTGAAACCTTTTGGGCAGAATACTTCAGAAGTGATTTTGTGTCATTCTTCCTGTATCACAACACAAGCCATGTGATTTCAGTTTGTCCCACTGCTAGTGATGTCAAGTATGATCATTTGGTTAAGTTGGTGTTTGTCAGATGCCTTCCTGTAAAGGTACTTTCCCCCTTTGCAATTCATAAGCAACCTGTGGGGTGACACGTAGAGAGAGTGTGAAAATCCTATCCCCATTAATCATTCACTCAACGGTGAATCATCTTTTGATTATTCTTGCAATGGTAGGTGCAAAACGATGACTTTATAATTCTGTCATTTCTTTTAATTATCAGCTTGTGTTCTTCAGTGAAACAGAGCTTTCCCTTCTACCCACCACAGTATGAACTCATGGATTCTTCTCCTATTCAATATGCTTGAATACATTACATTCATTATTACTTCTTACGTACAAAAGATCCCAAATTTGGCCAAAGGAAGTCCCTTAAATCTAGCTCTTATGTCCTTCTGATATGTCCCTGTAAGCTTTTGAGCAATTCTTTGCTGTCTGGCTCTAGGCTTCCCATAGTCTCCTCTGAACTAGTTGATGCAAGAAGGCATTAAATAAAAATGAGTTAAGGCTAACTCAACTCAATTTTAATGTAGCAATTTGAATTTATGCACAAATATTAGTATAGTACCTAGAACACAGTGAGTATGGTAGATCTCTTCCTTAACTGTTTTAGCCCTAGTTTGAAGTCTTTGTGCAATTCTTAAAAATACGAATCTTTAGCTTATAACACAGACTTTTATATTACCCTTTCAATCTCATATATTTGTTCTTATTTTAATTTTTATTCTCCTTTATTTTTTTTATCTTCATATGCGGGCCATGTGAATAGGTAACCTTTAGAGGATTTTTTCTTTTCTTTTCTCCAACATGGTAAAATCTTAGATCACTGCTTAATGCCAGAATGCACACAAACAGCACAGCATAAAACTGCCATAAAGTAAAGCCTTTTAAAATTCCTGAAATTATCAAGAGATTTCACATGTCAGAGGGAGTAATATAAAGGCATGCCTGGGCATTTATTTATTTTGAGGGGGTTTAAGAAATTTAATAGACCTGCCTCACTTTCTAAGTAAATGTAGCACTACCCCAATCACCCCTGAATCCCTGACAGGAAAGAGAAATAGAAGAAAGAGGAGTATGATATATTTGGGGGGTCACAGAGAAAAAAGTGGGGCCTCATAGCTTGCAAGCTTTTATGTATGTATGTATGTATGTATTTTTCATTGAATGTGAGAGTGGTATGAGTGTGTGTTTGCATGTGCTCTATGTATGCATGGGTTCACGTGGGGTTTGAGCATGGGAATTTTCAGGAGCCAGGGGCAGTAGCTCATGCTTGTAATCCCAGCAACTCAGGCAGCTGAGGCAGGAGGATCACCTGAGGCCAGAAGTTAGAGACTAGCCTGGGCAACAGACCCCTCCCTAAAAATGCAAGAAAAATAGTCAGGTGTGGTGGAACATATGTGTAATCCCAGCTACTTGGAGGCTGAGGCAGGAGGATCACTTGGGCCAGGAGTTCGAAGCTGCAGTGAGCTATGATGGAGCCAGTGCACTCCAGCATGAGTGACAGAGTGACACTCTTGTCTCCACAAAAAGAAAAAGAAAAAAAAAAAGATAGGGATGTTCAGTTACATTTCCACTCTGAGGCAGGCACGGTAGTATTTACTAGGAATACAAGATGGGCCCCTTCCTTAGTGATTACTTGAATAATTACACAAATAAATGTGAATGTACAACCCTTCTAAGTGCAATGAAGGACATTTATGCATACAAATATATATGCATGTATGCGTATATAATAAGGGGTTTTGACTCAGTCTGGGGGAAGAGATCGATCATTTGAGGAAGTGACATTTGAGTTGATATTTTAAGTGTTAACTAAGAGTTAACTAGGGAAAGTTTGGGCATGTGTGTTCAGGGGCTTGGTGGACAGGAGAGAGCGTGGCCAGTTAGAGCAGCTTGAAGAGAGCCGGTCAGCTGACGCCGAGGGAAGAGTCGGGGCACCAGAAGAGATGCGACGGGAGGAGTTTGACCTCTCTGGGCTTCGAAAAGTCAGATGTGTAGTTTCGGTCTTTATTTTAAACAAAGCAAATGGTAATCCATGTAAGTGGTATGTGTAGTCCAAGGGGTGATAGTCATTATATTTGCATTTTGAAAAGGCCCCTCTGGCGCCTTATTGGAGGATGAAGCTGTTGGGGGGGGGGGCAATGCCAGGAGATCAGTCACAGAGCCACTGCAGTTATCTACACAAAGGCTAGCAGAAGTTTAGACGGTTGATGACAGAGGCAGATTTGTGATACACTTTGGAGGTAAAAAAATCCACAACTTGGTGAAAGACTTGATACGTGGTTGAAAGAGAGGGAGTGCCAAGGTGAAAAACAGACTGGACTCTAGGAATCCTGGAGGTTTGAAGTGAGAAGGGCATAGAAGACGAGTTTGATTTTGACATGTTTTATCTGATGACAAGATAGACAAGAACAAATGTCATGCAGACAGCTGGATCTACAAGTGGGAAACTTAGAGGGACTTTTTGAGCTGTAATTATGTTTTATGGAATGCTTAGCATTAAATTAATACCCATGATCCCAAGAAATTCTTATTGGCTAGTACTTGCTGTATGTATGTTAGGGAAACACAAAGTGAACCAAAGTTCCGAGGTATCAGATGGACAACCTCTGGTACTTGCGATTTCAGTGATTTGCAAATTCTTTTCTATTCTAAATACTTACTTTATAGCAAATATAGTCTGTGAAGATTTGGAAATGCTGTTCTAATTCCCTGATCTGCAAAATCTGGAAAAAATGACTTTTCTGGACTTTTTATCAACTGGCAAATGGTTTATATATGAGCTGAAGGTACAAAAGTGATAAGTGGAGGATAAAAGTGGTAGGCGGATTAATATTTGAAATATTTAACATTTAGTAAAATTTGGGATCCAGCTACAAATAACCAGTAAGACTATACCAGGACATCTAGCTGAATGCCAGCCCTGCTAGAGTAATAAAATCTTGCTCTCTGATAATAAAAATTCCTAATTGAAAATAGAGTGCCAATGTTAGAAGGGAAAAGAGTGTTGACAGTTACTGCTTTTAGTCCAAAAATGTCACTAATACTTAAGAATTTTTATTCATACATTGATAAATCGATCTTTTGGGGGAGAATAAATTACCTTCATTCTAAGTTACTGTTCAAAGAATGCTGTGGAAAAAAGCATTAATAATTTGTTTAGAAATATGTTTCTAAAAACTCTTGCCTACATTTTAATTTTGAAATTTATTTTTTAAAGTATAATAATGAACATCATTTTATCTAAATCTTCAGAGACTATATTTGCTTAAAGGAAGCTATAGCTATAGATAGGTCACAGCTTTAATTCTCTCTGTTAAAAAAATGAAATAAATAAAACAATAGATATGACTACAAGGCTAAGTGGAATTTTGGGCTTCTTGGTTCTGAAACTAATGGAAAAGTAAGTAGTGCATTCTTCATTTGAACCGATAGAGTCATCTTAATAGGTTTTCCCTTTCTCCCATATATCTAATAGAGGCTTCTGAAATTTCTTTCACCACGTTAGCTACTTGTATTTTTTTCTTTTCTTAACTATGTTCTTTAGTGTTTTAGATTTCAGTTCAGGGTAAGATTAAAGTACTATAGTAAAAGGAGGCACTCTGAGCACAGTGACAAGAATGTGTCATATCTGTTTACTCCGACAAAGAAGGTTTTCTCTTGTATAGCAGAATTAACAGTACAAAGAAGGAGGGCTTTACTTTCACAATCTTTTCCTTTATTCCATACAATAATAAAAAGCAGAATGAGAAAAGGTAGATATTCCAATAAAATTTCACTGCCTATATAGATCTTTGTGCTGCTCAAATGAAAGAAGTGCTTTATTTTCCTTATCACCTCCACAATCCAACAACTTCAATTTCATCTTCTCTCAATTCCCATTGCACCACTATACTCCTATTAGAAATTGTAACAAAAGTAGACCAAATAAAGTTAGGGGTCAGTCTGAGGTTGAATGTTGGGGACATTCAATTGACCAAGAAGCTTCCAGTAAGAATGAACAATATACGGCAAAACAATCACAGATGAAATTGTGTTTTGTACAATTGCTGTATCCTCTTTGTAGGAAAGGCTGCCTCTCTTGATTGGGGAAAACATGCCGTTCTATGTGCAGAATCTTGTGATTGTGTCAAAACAATTGGTTATTCACACACACAAACTCACATGCACACACACACACACAAAGGCACACTATTGACTTCAATCTCAAGCGTTGAGTTTACATTAGAAAGCTTCTTTCTTTAAAAAGAATAAGATATACAATGTTCTAAAAAACATGTAAGATGGACCCTGAGTGGAAAGTAATCAAAGAAAAAAAAATCTTACAATTTGGTAAGTTCAGGATGCTGTAGCCAATTATTATGCTATAGCTAACAGTGAAATAACAATTCTCATTAACTCTTCATTCTCAAGAGCAGGTCTTATGTTACAGTCCAGTTGACAGAACATCAGAAGCAAGAAAATTTTAATTTCACTCTCAATTCCCTTCTTGCTTTTGGGATCCTACACTCCCGTATATGTTGTGTATAGAAGTGATCTTCAAAACCCATCAATCTCTCTGAAAATAGTATATATTTCACAAAGAGAAGAGATGTTGGTGTGCATTTAGAATGTTAACAATGCACCAATTAAATAGCTCTGAGATAGATAACAAAAATGTCTATACCCCTCCCCCTCAACTCCTGTATACTAGCACAGGACACATTTATTTTTCAAGCAATATAACAAAATTCTAGTACAACAGTTCATTTGGGTTGGTAATAGATTTTGGCTTTTCTTAATACTATAAGCATACTTCATAGCACTATGGTTTGCAGTGTAACTTCTAATACTGGATTAGTGCAGTTCTTCTCTGCATAAGCATATTTCAAGGTTATATTTATAATGTCTCCTTTCCTGTTTTTTCAGTGCCTAAAATTATGTGTATATACATATACATATGCATGTATATGCACATATATACACATATGCATATATATGCACATATATATACACATGCATGCATACATTGTGTGAATGTATATATTGTCTCTCTCTATATATGAAAGTTTTCAATGCTTTCAGGATATACACGTTTAAACAAGGTTAAGGGCTGGGAGAAGTAAAATATTAGTCAGCTTGTACATTAGTTTGTCATCACTCATTGTCACCCACAAAAGATAGATTTCTAAGGGAAATAAGGACCGGAAGAAGTAAATTTTTATAAAGGTGACAGTGACAGAAAAAGATCAGAACATGATCTTGAGCCTGAGGGCAGCCAAAGTCTGTGTCTGGTCCACTGAAGGCAGGGGACCTGTGGACAAATGGGATCCATGGATGGTCCCAATTAAAAGAAGTAAAGACAGATGGGTAAGGGCATGAAAAATAATACATGCTTACATAAAAATCTGTTTACCTAGCTCTGTGGCTCTCATAAGGGCCAGTACCACCCCTGTAGAATAGTTCAGGAAGAGCTGGGTATGCGCAGCGTTGTCACAGTATCAGTAACTGGGGGTGGGGTGCTACTAGCTTTTAGTGGTGGGGGGACAGCCCCACTCAATGAAGAATTTGGGAATTTTCCAAAATATTCCATATAACATTCACAGGTCTCACTGAACTAAACTTGTTATGAACATCAACCTGTAGAATCCGGTATAGAATCATAACTAAGAATTTCCACCAAAAGCCCGACAATTTACAATAAGGTTGCCATGGTGAATAATTTAATCATTTCATGTACTCTGTCTTCTACCTCTAAAATTGGTAGACTATTATATTAATATACAATAAACTTAAGACCACAGAAGCGCCAAATCAATAATTTTCATTTTGGAAATATATGTATTTATTATTGACGATATGGTTGAGTGATCTGTAGAGTCGCTGAAAGTAGAATTCACATTAGTAACAATATGAAATGTTCCAAAAAGTAGTTTTGGAATTTTGATGGAAGTATATTAATAGCATTTATTCTCTCACTTGCAAAATAGCATACTTCCACATTTTTTCCACTCCAATGGTCTGTAATTTGACTTGGAAAATTTTCCCTATGATATTTACCATTACTCCTTCTTTCTTTTATTATATAAAATAAATCTGGATTGTAATTATCCTAACACTACTTTTAGTCTATCCTCATTCTTTAACTTTCCTGCACTTCTTGTATGGGATATCTTCTTATGTTTTTATTTGTCTTAAATTCAAATTTATTCATTATATATACACATAAGTGCTCACTTTTTTACTATGTTTTCTAGTGAAGTTATCCCCAAGCAGTAGTACAGTGAAATACATATTTTATTACAAGTTACTTTTATTTGATCCTTTTAATTATAAGTATATTCAGTAACTTTTTATTATTACCTCTCAGGATACTAAGAGGGTAACATATAATATTTGTTATTAAAAAACAGGACAGAAACTAAGAGGGTTGAAAATCACAGTCTGGTCCGCAGTGACTATTCAATGCATGACAGAAGACAGCACATCACAAGCCTTGTGTATTTACCTCTAGACCATTTCATTTCATGACCATCACGTATTAGTTGATACTGTGATGGCCAGAAAGAGTTAACTCCCCTCCCTAACTAACTTACTTCATGTTAGCTGGATGAGGAGTCATATCAGGTTTCTAGTTTTGCTCTGCCACTACCAGTGTGACCTTTAGCAGTTCACCGTGATCACAGTGGGCCCCCATCATTTCCTTAACTGTAAAATGCGGGTACTGGAATAAATTAATTTTAAGGTCCTTTCCAGCTCTTTAAAAAAAAAATGCATAATTTTGATCCTAAGACTTAGGCACTGATCAGAAGAAATGGACTCCTTTAATAAATGTATATAAAATATAACCTGTGGGTCTCAATTATATTTCCAACCACGATATTTCTTTTAAAATATTCAGTCCAGTCAAGTCTTTAAAAAATGCTGTGCCCTACAAAAAAAAAAAAAAGAAAATGTTTCCTCGAAAAAAAAGTATCCCTACACTTTATGTAGTGAAAACATATTTACTATGAGAGCACAGTCTCCATTCTGAAGGGTACATCTACTTTTCTATTACCATTCTCTTCACTTCTATAAAAGTTACTCTGTTGCTGTGAATTTTTAAAATAAAAATGATCTTATCTGCTTTTCCCATCATAAATTTTTGGCAATTCTAACCTTCTACACAGAGGTTTTGTAAATTCTAAGAGTCATCAGAACTAACAATTCAACAAAATCTGTGTACAACTAAACTCTGACTATAAGCAAGATATTTAATAGCAAATGCTATGGTATGAATTAGCTTCTTGTTCAAGTAACTCATCCACAGCCAATTTTGCCCAAGAGCTTTTGAAAAACACAATAGAAATCTGTTAAATTGGCAGTCTTGCTGAACTTCAACTATTTTATCTAACCAGGTCCACTGTAACAATAGATACTTGAAAGCTTCTCTTTGATGGAAAGTGTTTTTGATTTGCAGCATTGGTACAGAGATCAAATGGACCAAACCAAACTCCTTATTCAGATGGCTTTTGCTGTTTCTTCTTTTGGAAAGTATGTCTATAAGGCTTAGGAATGTCATTTAACACTATACACATACGTATGCTTTAGGAAAACACTTAAAAATTCAGGTTAGCAAGATACATAAATTAATATATTCCTATTTGGTTTTCAGGAGCAATCCACTATCATTTTTTAAACATACTAATTACCTCTGCTACATGTAAAGTAAGATTGAATTTCTCGAATTTTGATTAAAGGACTTTTATTTTTGCCAAGAACATTCCTAATTCTTAACACATATTCATTAAATAGGTATGCAGTCAAGTCCTGATTACCTTTCTGTGAACTGGATATAATCTACCGCAAAGTTTTCATACTGGGTTTGCTTCTTTCTGCCACCCAGCTCATTTCTGGGCAGGCTGCCCATCTCCCCACCTCCCCACAAATTGGTTTTGGTGTTTGAGACATGAAAGCTCATTTAAAAATTAACCCAAACACAACAAAATAATTAGAAAGGCAATTTGCCCACAATAACAACGAAAATCTTTTTTCAAACCACACATGTAATACATTCCAGAGACAAACACAAATGACTTTTTAAATATCCATGATTTTAGATTATCTTTGCCTCTACTCCACTCATTAGCATGAATAATTCAGTGTGTTTACTATACATGGTGAAATTGTTTCCCCTCAATAATTCATTTTTAGTATACAGAAAAATAAGAGGCAACATGTTCTTATGTAATATCCAAAGGTTTAAATTAGACTATATTTTTAAAGGCAACTTTGCTTTCAAAATTATCTATAGTTTGGGTTCATGCTCTTCAATGCTATCCTGGTTGTTAGAGGAAGAATTAACAATTTTGTTAATCAAGTTAGGTGAATCGTAACAATTTTAGTGTGAGAGAAGTATAGAGCAGTATAGCAGGTAACAAGGCCCCACTTTTCCTTGGTTCTTAATATTCTTCAAGCACATGTCAATTATTTGCAAAGTCTGAAAAAATTGTCATTATCTTTTTCCTCAAAAATACGAAAGTGCTTTGGGACACTGTGCCCAGATTTGAGTAAAAAAGATTTTCCCTGAAGGAACAACATATTTATTATGCAACTTTATTGTGAATGATAAAAATGCCCTGTCACTGCAATTCTAGTTAGAGCCAAGAGCCCTAAATGGGAAGTCATTCTTGTACGAGAAGACTCAAAACCTGAAATCTTGCTTTAATCAAGACATGAACAAAATGAAGGGTGTATCAATTTATCTGCAGATTACATACTCATCCAGATTCCCAAACACAAATAAAAAGAATACTATACGGATAGACATTCTATTGGTATCCTATGTAGCATACTTTTCATACCCCATATTTGTATGGGAAACAATGTGTACTTCTTAGGTCTACTTAATCTGGAGTTTGGAATATTAAGTTAGTCTCTCATTTCGTAAATTCTTCCTAAGAAGATGTTACTCTCTTCTGGAAACCACACTAACTTTCTGAAGTCACAGGGGCTGTTTAGGGCACTGCCTCAGAGCATCAAATGCTACCCCTGTGACCAGAAAGGGAGGGAAAGAATGTCATCAGCAGCAGTCTGCAGCTAGCTGCACTAATTTTCAGCTTCTCTCTGGTAACAAAAAGGTAGGGGAAAAAAAGCAATCAGATTTCACTGGAGTACACACAAGCCTTGGCCAAATGTTTTAAAACTTTTTTGGTTTCTTCTTTCACTGAAAATAAAAAAAAAAGGAGGAGATTATAGTGTAATAAGCCAAACACAACAGTTGCTGAACTTGGGTCAACATGAGATACCATTACAGCTTTCAGGATGGCCATGGAAATGTATGAAATGAGAAGGTGCATTTTGATACCTGTGAAAACAAAACATTGCGCTTTAAGTGAGTGGGAGAGAACAGATGGTTGGTAATGATTTAAAACATTTATGTTTTTGGACTGTCACCAAGCCTCTGTATTAAAAAATATGGTGTTTGGTTAGCACATACCAACATCTCTATGCAAGGTGCTCATTTTCTAGAGGACGCCACTGTAATGAAGGAGATAAAAACCAAATGAGGTAAGAGGAAAATTTTTCTCGTTTTCTGGAGGCATTCAATGTGTGCTATTTCTTATTGACTATATGCCATCTAAATGTTTTCCATGTGATGAGAGGATTTTAATTTTTCCTCAATTACTAGCCAACTATAAGTGCCCAGGTATTGTATTCTGTTTGAACGCATCAGGTAGAATTGTAATTTTGTTTTTTAAATTTGATTCACTTTGACTGAAGCTCTTAAAAACGCTGTGAGCAATAATAATAAAATCTGGTAGTTCCAGGTACTCTTGCCCATGAAAGACAATAATATTCTCCTTTCCTCACGTTGGTTGACTGGCATATGGTATTATGATTATGTACTGGAATTAGCAGGTGCCAGGCAACTGAATCAGGGAGACAGATAAATATAGTCACACTGCATTTTGGTGGGTATAAGTGAGTTGAAAAGAAGCCCATGTCCTTCAAACCGAGTGGCACAGTAACAGTGCAGATAAAACTGTACAGGGATAGGTTAATGCAATGTTTGGGGTTAAAATGAAGAAAAATAAACATTGGTAAGTAATATTCTTCATTACCAGGAAAAACTGCAAAAAGGGAGTCCTATTAAACATTCATCACGCTTTTAATCTGATAGCATAATGGGGAAAAAAGTCACCCAAACACACACTCTATATTATTTACTTGCCATCTCTTTCAAAACCCTGGGAATTATTCAGGCACAGTTTGCTTGTGGGAGGAAGCTGGGGGTGGACCTGCAGGGAGAGAAGAGAGGTAGGGCGGCAGCTCTAGACTTAGCACCTGTGAACTTAGTTGGAAATAACTCCTGACAGGCATCAAACATAACACGTTTTAGACTTCTAACAGAAACAGGCGGATAGGCAGGATGTTCAAACCGGGCGGAAGGAGGAGCGGGTAACCGTGTGAAAGTACCAGCAGCAGTAAGAAAACGACCGGACCAATTCCTCTCCCAACCCACCTCAAACCCCCTCCTCATCTCCTGCCTCCCAACGCCTCCGCTCAGGCCGCGATCGAACCTGGGCTCCCAGTCGCCCTAACTTCCTTCCCAGCTCGCCCGCAGCCTTTGCAAGAGCCTGAGCAAGGTCGCGGAGTTCGGGACTGACGCACAGGAAGCACCACAGCAGAGATGCTCGTCTCTCTGCCCAACACGCTGGAGGACCGGATAAACCGGCATCAGAAACTCAAGGCAGTTCTTTCTGCCGTCCTCTTTCCAAACTGTGCATGCCCCAAGCGGGGCTGGCACCAGAATCCCGGAGTCCAGCGTGCCCCTCCCTGGGCCCAGGAAGCCGGCACAGGTAGCTAACGAGTTCAGGCACCCGTCCGCCTCCACCGCTCCTCAGGGTCTTCGGATCCCCGCCGCCTCCCGCCACCCCCTCCACCCCGGCCGGTGAAGTGAATGGAAGTGGGCTGCTGTACGGGGAACGGGGGCGAGAGGAGTAAAAGAGAAAAGAAAGATGCCTTCCGCATCTCACACGGTGAAGTACCTGGAAAGGTGAGGATGCACTTGCCCGCCCACCAGAGCCAGCCCCCAACGCGGAGCCAAGCGGCGCCCCGCAGGTCCCCCCACCCTCCCAGGCCCCTGTCCGGGTCCCCCAGCTGAGCGCGGTTACCTCGCGGGCGGAGCGGAGCCGGCCGCCGCCCCGGCGCCTGCAGGTACAGCTTTTCCAGGAGCGGGGCTGCCCAGGAAACTTCCCCGCGCTCCAGGGCAAACTCTCGCGCACTCCTCCCCGCCGCGGGCCGTTAGAGGGCCGGGAGCGCAGCGCAGCGCGGGGAGCAGGGGCAGCGCGCAGCCGGGCGCTCGCCCTCGCCCGTCCGGCCCGGCTGGGGCTGCGGCGCCGCCTCCGCGCCCGCTCCCGCCGCCGCCAGCCGCGCCCCCGCCCGGCCGGGCGGCTCCGCCTCCCTCTTCTTATCTCCCTCGTGCCCGCTGCCTGCTCTCCCTTTGCTCTGGCTTTGTCGTCCTCGCTTCCCCCTTTTCCTCTGACTTCCCGGCCTTACCTCTGCGGGCGTCGCGCCCTCCCTCCCTGCCCCGGGCCTGTCCCATCGCCCCAGTGCCACCCCACTCCCCGGCAGGGAGCCGTCGCTGTTCCGCGCGTACTTCACCTCCTCTCTTCTCTTCTGCCCTCGGGCTCCTTCCCAGGTTTTCTAGAAACACAGTCGTGAAGGACAAGTCGATAGGTTGGTGGGCTGTCGCAAAACATTAACTCCAAAGTCTTAGAATTTCTTTTGCTTTACAGACAGGCGGTGTTTTTGTTTGCTTGCTTGTTTATTTACTTGTTTGAATGCATTGATTATAATAGATCAATAAAATGCTTGTTGTGAGTACGGGATAGCGCTGGGCGTGAGTTCAGCAGCGGGTTTGTGTAAGCAAGGGCTCCCTCAGGATGAGCAAAGGCCCCATTTACAGTGGTGGAGACCCAGTAGATCTCCCAGGTCACGCATTTCAAAATCAGACAAGCTGAAGTTGGTAGTTTGTAAAGGGCTTTGCAAAGACCAAGACTAGAATATTTATTTTTAATCATTAAAGAGAATACTTCATTGAGATTTAAAAATTAATTCTAAATATTGTACCAGCAATGATTTGACCAAACAAGGGCAAATAAAAATAAATGAACCCTTGATTGCTTATTTTGTATTCAAGTAATTTCTGTAAATTAACAAAGAAAAACTCAACTTTTTGAAAGCATTGAATAAACTTACCTTATTACTACATCAGAATTTTGTTGTTCAAACTGAAATGTTAGCCAACTGCATTTTCAATAGGTCTTACTCTTACTGATGGCTTAGGAATCACACATCCTGTGGTAGTGAAATTTGGTTCCTGAAGAAGTAACTCTTATGGGACTTGCTTGCCTGATTCTGGTTTCTGAAACACAGCCTGATTTATTTTTCTGCCATAAGAGTTTTATTTTTATGCATTTTTTTTAAAAAAAATTGTGATAGCTCTTTGGTCTGGGCCACAGAAGCGAGATGACGAAGGGGACGTCATCGTTTGGTAAGAATCGCAATAAGACGCGTACGCTGTGCCGCCGCTGTGGCTCTAAGGCCTACCACCTTCAAATGTCCACCTGTGGCAAATGTGGCTACCCTGCCAGGCGCAAGAGAAAGTATAATTGGAGTGCCAAGGCTAAAAGACGAAATACCACAGGGACCGGTCGGATGAGGCACCTAAAAATTGTATACCGCAGATTCAGGCGTGGATTCCGTGAAGGAACAACACCTAAACCCAAGAGGGCAGCTGTTGCAGCATCCAGTTCATCTTAAGAATTTCAACAATTAGTCATACGATAAATGTTTTGGTTTTTAAAAATCTAAAAAAAAAAATTGTGATAAAAAACATATAACATGAAATTTACCATTTTAACTATTTGTAAGTGTACAGTTCAGTATTGTTACATATATTCACACTGTTGTAAAACAGATCTCCAGAACTTTTTCATCTTGCGAAAGTGAAACTCCATCCATCAAACAGCCTCTCTTTTTCCTCTCCCCTCCAGCACCTGATAACTACTATTCTACTTTCTGCTTCTACAAATTTGACAATTTTCCATCTTTGATAGGGTAAATATTCAAAATATGTAAAGAGCTGTTACAACTCAACAACAACAAAAAATCACATAACCTGAATTACAAAATGGGCAAAGGATTTGAATTAATATAAGAGTTTTCTTTTTAATTTGTACATCTGATGGCTTACTATGAAGCTTTAACCCAGGGCCTGTCCTCCATATGGGGAAGATCCTTGTTCACCACTGGAATGAAAGTTTCCTGAGTTGAACTTTTAAAGAAACAGGTTAGTGCTCCCTGAGCTGTATTTATTTAACTGGCACATGCCTGATAGGCAAGTAATGAGCACTTCTTGAATGAATTAACCAATTTAGTTTATTTGCTCTTGGTGTGGTCTCCTGTGTATCATGCTGTGTTTGGTGAACCCTTGGAGCTGTGACTATCTATTATACCAGAGGAGTGAGCAAATCCAGGCTAACCTCAGAATACATGGACTCTATTTCTTGGCTGCAGGAAGTCACACAACTTTTGTGGTCTATACCTTCTCATCTGTGAAATAAAGGAGTCGAGCAAGAATATCATTACAACTCTAATATTTCTAAATTTTAAATGTTTTATTAAGTAGTACCTAATGGGAAGAGCTGGGCATCACATCAACCATCAACATCTGATTGGATTTCCTTGATAGATGGGCTGCTAGGCATTGCTCGCCCATTATAGGGTTTTCCAGTCTTAAGAATCTATTTCATTCATTTATCTAACATAGCAAGTCAAACACTTAGAACTAGACCTCTGTCCAAACTGTTAAAAATATTTTTAATAATTAAGGACACTGAATTTTGTTAATATCCAGGTTGATGATAAAGGATCAAAGAATTACCTAGGATATACACCAAGCATCAGAATAAGATGCTTCTTCGTGTGGCATTTTATTGGAAGTTATATTGTTAAGTGAAAACACTACCTTTTAATTTTGTAGTTAAATTAATCTGATTTTTACAGTGAATTATTTCTAAAACATTGGTTCACAGCATGTTTCTAAATTGTCCAGTCTATTAATTTTGTTTGGTTCATTGAATTTCTTAAAATGTTTAACCATTGACTATTTCTGGGCAACTGTGAAGCTTATGGACCGTTGATCCTTTAATATGTAGGTTAGTGACAATTATGGTTATAAAAGTGGTTTCTGCATCAAATCTCAAGGTACCATCCATAGCAAGAGTGCCTCTGTGGAAGGAGGACTCCATCATTCTCAGATTTATTTAGCAAACGTACACAGTATTAATACCATTAGGCTAAGCATAAAAAATAGTTAAATTTAACTTTGCAAATGTAACTAATAGCATAAAGAATGAGCCCAATGAGATGCTCATAGAGAAGAAACGTGTGTAAGAAAGACAAGGGTAAAGAGATAGTAAAAGAGTAGGGAAGGATATTTTCTTGGCATCCTTATGTTACAAATAAAACTAATTTAAGGTCTCAACACAACACCATTATGGGATAGTTTTTGCTATTTTTGAGTTTGTGCTTTTCTTTAACCATGCAGGTGTTAATGATGACTTGGCTTAATGAATGGCCGAGTAAAAATTAAGCAGAAATGCATTTAACACAATGTCAGTTCATGTGGGTGTTTCAAATACCTCTAAACCGTCTTATTTATGGCTCCAACTGTTTTTTGAGGGAAAGCAGAGATATATTTACCTGGAAAAAGATATTTTTACACAAATCAATAGAGGATAGTCCAGTAGCGACAATATTTTCTTTTTATCTTATCTTGCTTTTACGCTGCAGGGCAAGAGTAAAACTAAAAGAAAATGATACACATGATTTGTGCTGATTCACCATTAAGAGAACACAAACTGTCCCACTGAACCAAAAGAAGAGAATGGCAGAACTCTTGAAATTGAAGATAAAATCCACCTTATCCAGATATTTCTGGGGGAAAAAATGAATGTAAACAAGTCTTAGATTTAAAATGGCTTTTAGAAAGCTTCCATTAGTTCTCTGAAATGGAGTGAGTCTTGGAGGATGAGATACGTCCACACGAAGATGAGCAAGTCTTCTCTTGGTCTCAGTTTCATGCTCATGAGGTCATTGAATTGGGTGAGCTCTAAGGATCATTCTGTCTTCAGAACCCCCCGTGAGGTGTGATCAAGATCACTTATCTTGAACAAGCTCTTCAGGTCATTTTCACTATCACTGATTTATCTGCATAGCGACATTCAAAGTGAATTCTAATAAGAAAATAAGAGGCTAATGTAGACTTTACTTCAGTAGCCAAAATGGAAAACAAACAAATAAAAATGTGAGTATGATGGATGAATGTAGGGGCTGATTAACAGAAGCTAATCTACAGGATGCAGAATGTGGTGTTATACAAAGTATTAATAGAACTTCCTTTCTGAAATTTAAGAAGAAAACCTTTTAACATCAGGAATAAATAGGACAAAGGTGAAAGCATTAAACGTTTCTAGTCAAGGAGGA
The DNA here is from genome assembly GCF_000956105.1 of Propithecus coquereli. Classification (NCBI taxonomy): domain Eukaryota; kingdom Metazoa; phylum Chordata; class Mammalia; order Primates; family Indriidae; genus Propithecus; species Propithecus coquereli. The sequence goes on from NW_012141635.1 coordinate 6,879,270, forward strand.
ATCTGGAAGCATAATGATTTATCTGCTGCCATAGCAAGCATGGTATAGCAAATTTTATAATTTGGGGTACACCAAGGTTATTGTGTGATGGAGAAGTAAAGAAAAAAAGATTTGGCTCTGTCTTTAATTATTTTGTAGAAAGATACTATTTTCTTAAAAATCAAGAAAAAATCAAGGACTAGATATATGTAACTAAAGTACAATTTAAGTATTCAGAAGAATATTGGGGAAAAAAGCAGAATGCAAAGGGAAAAATGTATTATGGAAAGAGCATAGGATTGATAGTAAATGAGGAAGAGCTATGATGCCTAAAGGATTAAAAACTTGAAATTGTATGAAAAATAATATTGGTCAAACAGAAAAATTAAAAGATAATTTTAAGTAAATATAAATGAAACAAGATGTGTTGCCTTATTCTTATATATCTGCTGCCCCCGGTAAAGCAATAATTCAACATCAAATAACTTAGAATAGTCAGCACCTAATAGTCATGGTAAATAGAGCAGGTCAATAAATATGTATTGATTGGTTGATTGCATAAGAACTGCTTGCAGTTATTTTAGGAAAATCAAAGTCACTTGGGAAGTTATGTATGTACTTTCTTAAACTAAGCAAGTATAAATTTCCTTTAAAAAATAATCGAAAAGAAAACTTTTCTAAAGAGTTACCTTTAAGTCCTAAGCAATAAAATTTTATAAAAATTTTATAAGATGATGTTTATAATAGCAAAATCTAAATGGGAAATAGATAAAATGTGGAAACATAAATGTGCCTCTGTATAAAGAAATTATATTTTAGATTATTGAGGGTTTTTGATAGGCGGTTGGTATAGGGAAAATTCTATGTGAACAGTTTACAAAAAAAGGCAATACTTTCCTCTAAACCAATATTTGGACACATAAATATTTATTATTTCAAAATGGGCTCAGTTTTTGATATGCCAGTCAAAGATAATAAATTATTTCAAGATCCTAAGTCAAAATAGCATAATTTGAAATGGTCTGAATTAACGAAGGCCCTTCCATACTTTAAGTTTCAACATTGTCACGTCAAGGGATGTGATAATAATAGCCCTTTCCTTGCCAAATATTGTATTAACTAATTCACCAAGCATGGCCTGTCTAGTCAGTATGGACACTATGTGCTGGTGGCTTGGATACAAAAATTAGTAAGATATGATCCCTTTTCATAAAATGATAACTAATGAATTCAAATCACGTATCATTAAATTTAGAAGTGTCAAGCTTATAGGAAAAAAAAGAAAGATTTTCTTTGAGTAAAAGAGAAAAGAAAAATCCAAATAGCTTTGTGATTTTTAGCAATGCTGTGTGTGTGTGTGTATGTGTGCTTGAAAAAGAGAGAGCAGGCCAGGCGCGGTGGCTCACGCCTGTAATCCTAGCACTCTGGGAGGCCAAGGTGGGTGGAATGTTTGAGTTGAGTCTTTAAAGATGAGAAGGAATAAACTAAGCCAAAAGCCTAAGGAATGGTGTTTTAGGCAAAAGGATCAGCATATGCAAAGGTGCTGAGGTCTAGTCCCAGCTACTCGGGAGGCTGAGGCAGAAGGATCGCTTGAGCCCAGGAGTTAGAGGTTGCTGTGAGCTAGGCTGACACCATGGCACTCTAGCTCGGGCAATAGAGTGAGACTTTGTCTCAAAAAAAAAAAAAAAAAAGAAAGAAAGAAAAAGAGACAGCAAGCCAGTAAGAAATTTGATGAAATAGAGAGAGTATGTCAATGATGTATCTTAAGATAAAATATAGCATTTGAGAGTCTGAGTAAGTCTAAATCCACCCCTCCCATGCACTGAAATATTTTCTTGTACAGCACTGAGACTGCTTGTGATATATGGTTCACCTCACCAAATCTAATATCATTTCATCCCAGAGGAACACAGACTATGGCGACTGACTTAGCTTTTTTGAGAAAGGGATTCTGTTGACTGTTTGAAGTATGTTGTCCTTAAAGGGAGAGTTGTTTTTTAAGTAAAGGCAAACAATGGCCTTTGAAAACTAATGTATGAGATGAAAAAAAATAGTGTAAAAGAAAGTGTGTACTCAGCAGCCTCATAAAATTAGTATAATATCAGCAGTGTGTTACAAATATTATTTCTAATATTGATATTAAAGTGAGCGGAAAACAAAACCAATTCAGCTTAGTATCATGAAGCTTGTGTTATTTATTTACTTCACTATTTACATAAGAATCTGTGTCAACATACAATTATTCTAAATACCATTTGCATATTCAGTGTATTTAAAAGGAGTTTTTTCCCCTTGCAATAAAAAAATGAATTTTCAGAAATCCTCTCCTAATATTTAGAAAAGAAGAAAAGAAAGAAGTTAATATCTATTAGATACTTACCTTGCTGCTTTTGTAATTATAAGGGGTAAGGATAGTGAGATTTACAACTTGAAAAACTGCCTTATTTTAGGGGAAAAAACAAAGATGTTGTTTCCAGCTTATAATCGTGATAGTAACCTGAACCTTAGTCACTCAGGTAAGAGTAAGCAGGTTCAGGCTACAGTCTCTTGCTAAAGTCAGTACATTTGTCAACACACATGGTAATATCCAAGAATAAATTTTCTAAGGAAGAATGAGTCTTTATGCCACTATCTCAAAAAGTTTTCATATTTAAGTCTATGGTGAATCATAGATTTAAACATCTATGAATTAATTTTTAGAATTAATTAAAATAGTTCAAAGAGGTGATATCACTATTAGCTCAATATCTCTCACTTTGTTCTCTCTCTCCTGTTGCCTCATGTTCTATGCACTAGCCACTGTTCTGAGCACTTTAACACTTAATTTCAGAATATCAACCTTATTTTGTAAAAACTCCCGTGCACAGAAATACCTGTATTATAGTCATATTTTGATACAATTTAATTTCTGTTGTTGAGTCACATGTTTTATAAGCTTTCACATCATAGTTTCTATATCTTTCAAGCTTTCTCTTTTCATTCTGATTGGAGGAACTGTTTAACAAATCTGCACATAGATGTCCAATCTCCATTTTTTAGTCCCATGGGAGTGCACTTCATGGAGTACTACATCACTTCTACATTATGCAAATGTTCAGAAACTATAGAACTCTCCTGTTATTTTTCTTTCAACCACTACTTAAAGCAAAGGAGGAAAATACCAGTATATTATTTTTTGAACACTGTTTATATCTCTGGGTTAGGCACCTGAATATCTGCCCCAGCACAGGAGCTTGTCCTTGTCTTGTCAAGCAGACTGAAGACTTTAATAGGAGAGAAGAGTGAAATGTTTCTTTTCTTCTTTTATCTCAAAATATTAAGAGGCTACAAATGTTTTTGGTTACATGGATTGTTTTTGTAATGTTTCAGTCATGGCTATAAGTGCGCCCATCACCCAGGTAGTGTTCATTGTACCCCTTAAATAAGGTTTTGCCCCTCCTCTTCTCCCCCTTCCCACTGAGTTTTACTTCCCTCTGTGCACATGTGTGCTCATTGGTTAATGTGAAGAAACAGCAAGAAGGAAAGCAAAGGTGTCTTATGAGGGATCTAGAAACAAATATACTTCAACTGACGGTTTTATTGTAAGTGTGGTAAATATCAGGAATTAAAGTGTGAAAATGGAATGTTCGACAGGCACTCCCCAGCCATGAATACATTTTTAAATCACCCTTCAGAATAAATGCAATAAAATTGGCATGACTCTTACCCATAATGGATTATCATAGGTGCTGAACATGTGAATGACTATTGCTACAGGATAAGACAGAGAACAGCAAAGAAATGATCTTAACAAGCAATGAAAAAGCATCAAGTCAGGGAGGTTAAGGAAAAGTTCAGCATTTGTTATTCCTTCCTGCTTTACTTGAGTGTTGTGAAAACATGGCTGTTGATGAAAAGAACTAGTAAATATTTATAGATACCATTGTCTACCTTAGGTAGTCAGTCACTTTAGCAGAATAAACATGGCCTTTGCTAAACATTTGTTTTTAAATTTAAATTGTATATGCATGAGGAAAATTCTTTTCCTGAAACCATTGTTTTCCAGCATATATTAATATTTCTTGTTTGCAGAAAAATAAAATAGAAGTCAAAATAGAATGTGGCATAATCATTCATAACTTTTAAATATGTTATATTTAAATATATTTACACTTATAAGCTGTTGTTAGGGACATAAATTAGTGAAAACAGAATTGCAACTTGAACAGAATTAGAGATCTGTAGGCTTGGTATTATCACCTTTAATTTGCAGATAAAAGTGTTGAGAGTATGCAAATTCTAGGAAGATTCTTTCCAATTGCCTGCCAGTTCTGAGCCCCATAATCTCAGAGAAGTATGGAAAATGAAAACAGAATTGGAGGAAAACTACATTGTCACATTGTATGTCTAGCATCGTGCCTGAATACCATAGGCAAACAGCAATTTATTTCTTGACACAATTTAATGTAAAGTAAGATCCATGGAAAAGACCAAATAATCTAGTATCATTTAAGCTGTCTTCAAGATTTAAAAAACAATGGAAATATTTAAAGAAAATGAGCCAAAATTTAAAGCATCAAGGATTATTTAATATTTTATATATATATATATATATGAGAGAAACCATTTCTTTTGTTCATTTATTTAACAAATATTTATTAGGATTCTCCCATGTCTAAAATGGCCTCCGAGGATTGCCATGTAAACAAGGAAAAGAAACAAGATGCTGCCTTCACAATGATTCTGTGAAGAAAAGAAGAATACTAAATAAAGATTCGAATAAATAAACAAGATAAGTAAAGATCGAAAATTGCTATGAAGAAAATAACCAGGTTATAGTTAATAGGGATAGGAGGTACTGAGGTAGGAGTTCAGGAAAGGAGATGATGTTTGAGTTGAGTCTTTAAAGATGAGAAGGAATAAACTAAGCCAAAAGCCTAAGGAATGGTGTTTTAGGCAAAAGGATCAGCATATGCAAAGGCCCTGAGATGAGAGAGAGTTTGGTGTATTTGGGGGAAGGAAAGTTAGCTGAATATGCTGTGGCTGGGTGAGACACCGTGAACCGAGGTTAAAGACGCAGATGGAGCCCGGCTCACAAGGGTTGTGGGATGTGACAAAGTATTCACATTTTATTTTATTTGCAGGGGGAAAGCTTCTAGAATGTTTTAAGTGGAGCTAATTAGGTTTATATTTCTTGTTAGTGCACATAAATAAATAAATAATAGTTTTAGTTAATGTAGAGGTTGTGTTACCTTTTCCTGTCTTGGAAGATCTTTTAAAATAGAAAAATTTCTCCTTGAAGGATGTTCTATATTTGGGCCACCTCTAGGTGTGAGGAAATAATTATGTTATTAATCATCATGTGAAGACCCCTTATGCCTGCATTACACACACATACCATTACACACACAATATAGCAAGTTAGTTATTTTTATTTCTAGTGTACATCTTTAATGAAAATCATAAATCACACTATCAGTGTATCATGAATTTCAGGATCTGCCCTATAACTAATTCTGGTGAGCTTTTATATATGGTCATGGATAGATCTTTCATTTGGTCAAGATATTGTAGATTGAACATTTCTTAAGGTCTCTTTCAATTTTTATTATTGGCATTTCCACTAACATTGTGGAACTCTTTGGACTTTTATACCTTGAAACCACAGTAATCTCAGGGACTTGGTTGATTTTACAATTTGTGAAAGAAAAGTTCCAGCTTGCGCCGCACACCCACAAAGCGGAGACCACAGACTGTGTTCTCTGATGACAGGGAACAGCAGGCCTTCATCTCATTGCCGACGAATGCTGGCTGTGTTCCCTAGTATTTGGAATTCTTTTTCACTATTTTGCTTACTGCTTTAATCATGTTGGAAAATTGTGGGCTGTCCAAAACCCTTAGAGGTAACATAATTCCAGGGAGAAAATGCATGCTAGAGTTATGTAGGAAATTACAAGAGATATGATAGGGGATAAGGAATGTGCAAATTCAAAGGAAAGATATTTAAAACCTATTTGTGCAGATTGGAACTCATTGAGACCTGCTTAACCCTGAACCTCACAATTTTGCTGTAATCTAGACTTGCAAAAACCTAACCTCTACCCTCTTTCAACTACCCTAACCAAACATTCCTAGTTTCTTCTACTAATCTAAATGCAGTTTGCAATATCTACAGATCTCCTTTTACCTACAGTGTAAGGGCATAGCTATGGTTTAAGGAAGGAGAGTTCGAGAGTGATGGAATGACATTACCATGTGATGTCTAGATCGGCAATGAGAAGACTGGGAACAGGGTAGATAAGGAGCACATGAGGCAAAGTAATTTTACCCATTTCTTGAGAAGATAAGGTTATTTTAATTCCTGAAATGCACTGATTACTAGACTTATTTCCAGCTAATTTTAGGACATGTTCCTCTCTATTTACTCAGAATTTTGCCCACAATTCATTGTCTCCAAGTATTTTTTAAAAACTGTTATAGTTTTCCAATTCTTGAAATATTAGATCGCTGTGGTGGATTTTTTTCTGTTTGCTCCTCCACAACCAAATGGCACCCTCCCTGCCCTGTTCTTTGTTGGAGGGCAGACCTGTACGGACTGTGCATACAGATTTCCTTGCCTTCTGGATTCCAGTTGGATTCTGCCCACAGGAATGGTGAAGCAGTAGGTCAGAGAGTAAGAGGAAAGAGAGGAGATCTTTACTCTTTTCTAAGTTGCCTAGGGGAGACTGAGATGCTCTTCTGAAGGTCACTATCAATAGTCTGCTACCAGCTCTGGGCCCTGGGATGACTCTCTCCACTCTCAGGCCTCTGGGTACCAACTCTGCACCCACTCAATCCCCTCCAGCAAATCCTGGGGCTCTATACTATTCTTGGATAATTTCTTTTTTTTTTTTTTTGAGACAGTGTCTCACTCTCTTCCCTGGGCTAGAGTGCCGTGGCGTCAGCCTAGCTCACAGCAACCTCAAACTCCTGGGCTCAAGCGATACTACTGCCTCAGCCTCCCGAGTAGCTGGGATTACAGGCATGTGCCACCATGCCAAGATAATTTTTTTTATATATTTTTAGTTGTCCGATTAATTTCTTTCTATTTTCAGTAGAGACGGGGTCTCGCTCTTGCTCAGGCTGGTTTCGAACTCCTGAGCTCAAACAATCCTCCCGCCTCGGCCTCCCAGAGTGCTAGGATTACAGGCATGAGCCACCGCGCCCGGCCCTGGATAATTTCTTTAAAACCCACCCACATCTTTGCAGATAGCCATTTATATTTTCTCAATATACAGTTTTAGTATGCCATTCTGGTGGGACTTCTCTGTTTGCTAGACAGAACTCATAAAGATAGGCTTTAAAGACCAAAGCATCAATACACCACCAGCTCAATCACGTCATTTAGCAGATTGTGCAAGGTCCCATCCTGATTAATTTTTTTGGTCATTCATTTAGCACACATTAAACATACTTACTGAGTGTCTACCATGCTCTGGGAGCCATGTTTGTTGCTGGGGAAAGAAGAGCACTAGGTCTCGAGGTACTGAGCACCTGTTGGAGGAAATGCCTCAGAGGGAGACAGGAGGGTCACTGAACCTTGAGACAGCAGTCAAGGAGAATCCAGGAAAGATTCTAGAAGTGACAATTAAATTCAAGCTTGAAGAATGGGGACAGGGAACAAAGAGGGGGGATAAGGAGGAAGCGAACTTTTTGGTCAGGAAGAAAAATGTCTACCCAGGTCCAGGGTTGAGAAAGAGCATGATGTATTTCAAGAACAGAAAGCAACTCAGCATGGCTAGAGCATAGAAAATACTGTGGCGTGAGTAATATGAGGTTGCCATGTTAGCAGTGGTCTTTTACGTTGTTTTAAGGGTGTGAACTTTATTCTGAAAGCAATGAGGTAATAAGCAAGGTATTAACACTTCAGAAAACTCATGCTGTCTGCAGTACAGAAACTGTGCAAGGCTGGAAGTAGAGAAGTGATTGCGCAAGGCTCGAGGCAGGGAATGAGTGAGGGAACTGGTGCATTAATCTAGGCAAGAGATGACAGTGGCCTGGATGAATGTCTTAGCGGCAGGAATGGGAAAAAAGGAGAGAGAATGGAGAGATGCAATCTACAGGAAACTTGCCGCTGGCAACACAGGTAGTACTATATCAAACTGAACCTCAGAATGTATGTAGCTCTGCTTATCAGCGTAAAGTTGAACTTTAGACTTGTCACAGCCTTTCAAGAATTTCAGTCAAGCATTTTTATTATTGCTGAAATAGCTGTTGTTAAGAGATTTCATGGAAGACTAACGTTTTTCTTTATAGCGAATTGAACCAGGCTCATCGATGTACTTTGCCCCAAATATATATTTACTGTGTAAATATATTAATCAGCTATCTTTTTTAAAAGCTCTGTTTATAATACACCTTTGTGATAATAGATTTCCATTATGTGTTTTGCAAATTCCCTTATCTTTCTGGGTAAATACTAGCCCTAAGCAAAAATAAAATGACATAACTTAATATGAAAAAATAATTTACAACAGCCCCTTGTGGTGGAAATAGTATTTCAGTAATGCATTTGCAAGGTCTTCACAGAACTACTCTTTTTTAAAAATTAAAAATCTTGCAAATGCTATCTTTATGATCCTTAGCACATAAGAATCTATCTATTTTTTAGACAGTTTGGCATGCATGAAACTATAAGTAAGATATTGTATTATCTTTTAGTCAGTGAAATGCTATGCTCAGCAAAAAGAAATACATTATCCTTTTTAGGACAAAGGGATATCATTTGCTAAATTACTAAGTTTTTGCCCTGATTATCACTTTGGTGACTTGAAGAAATTGCCTAGTTTTTAGGAAAGTCCAAAACAGACTTACTACAAAAAATGATCATCAAAAATATTTTTTTAACTAGAAAGAAGGTATTCAGGAAAATAAAATTTTAAAGATGCTAAAGATGTGACATCAGTAAAGACTATAAAAAAAAAAAACACTTAAATTTGACCAGGGTCATGCATTTATTTTGACTAAGTGAGTCTACCTCATCAAGTTACTAATCTTGCCAAACCCCAAAGAGAATAGATAATCTACTGAGGGCTTTTATATAAGATTGAGCTCAACTGACCCTTTTTAAATTCCTGTTATCACTTTTAGTTGTGCTGACATGAAATGATATATAGCTCCATTTCGAGTTTAATTTTCAGATGTTTGTGGGTGGTTATCATGTTTTTATCCACAGTTTCTCTCTCTCTCTCAAGCTTATTCTGGGTCATCTTTGTGTGTTCATAGGTCCCTAAGGAGGTTTAATCAGTGGATTACATGTTGTGTCCCTGATGACATCTTTCTCCCTAATTTCTACTGTCATAATACATGAGTGAGAACACTTTTTTTTTCATGTACTAGAAAAAAAAAAAACATTTATTTTTCTTGACTTTTTTTCCAGTTCTCTTTTTCAGTGAATGTTGATGCTTTAAACAGTTATATCCTGGTAGCAGTAACTCATTATTGTCTTAATTCTTGATAATATCAAATCTTATGTATTCTGTTAGCCGCGTTTGTATCTAAAATATTCCCTGTTGAATTGAATAGTTTCAATAATAAATAATATTATGTACTGAATTAAAATATTTCTGATCTCTTTCTCTATGACAAATTATAACCCCAAATATACATATAATACAAAATTATAGCCAATGTATTATATATTTTAGGAAATAAAGTACACAGCTTGAAAATTCTCTCATATATATGTATATCATACATATATATCATATATGTACATATTATACACCAAATAATGATGTTTCGGTCAAGGACAAACCACGTATACAACAGTGGTCCCATGAGATTATAATACTGTGTAATACTTTTGCTGTACCTTTTCTATTATATATTTAAATATGGCTGGATACACAAACACTTACCATTGTGGTACAATTGCCTTTAGTGTTCAGTGCAGTAACATGCTGTATGGGTTTGTAGCCTAGGTGTGTAATAAGCTACACCATCTAGGTCTGTGCTTGCACAATGATGAGATCACCTAATGACACATTTCTCAGGTTTCCCCATTGTTAAGGGACACATGACTGTATATACAGACACACATACACACACATACATAGTGGAATATGTGAATGAAATATGGTGAAGTAAAGATTTATCCCCAATCTTTCAGATAAAGCTTTTATACATTAAATAAATGAAAAATTGGTTTATATTTTACATCTGCATGGTAGGAAAAGTCATGATTTCTCTTCCTTTAAATACAAAGTCTTTAGGGATCCTTATAAGGGCCATCAGACCTTATCTGGAAACACTGTGGACTCAGATATGTTCTTCACATTTTCACCATATTGCTCTCTTCTATATGTGAAATTCAATTCTGGATTCCAATTATTGGTAATAGCTTTAAAAGGTAATCTGGAAGGCAAACTCTATAGGACCTGTGTGATAAGTGGATAGACAAGAAATAGTTGAACAGTGTTCTATTGCTCAGTAACAAATGATGACAAACTTAGCAGGTTACTACAACATCCTTCTATTAGCTGGAAGTTCTGTAGGTCAGAAGTCCAAGCACAGCATGGCTCAAGGGCCCATAGGCTGAAATCAAGGTATTGGCCAGCCTGTGTTCTCATATGAAGTTCCAGGTCCACTTTCAGAGGCAGAATTCAGATCTTTGTGGTTATAGAACTAAGATTCCCATTTCCCTGCTGATTGTCAACTAGGGGACATGCTCAGTTCCCTGAGGCCACCTTACTAAGAGGCTCTCTCCATCTCCAAAGCCAACAGTAGAGAATTTCCCTCATGTCAAACCCTTATCCCACTTCAAATGTCTCTGACCTCTCTCCCTTTCTTTCTCTCTGGCCTCTGAACCCACATGGAAAGAGCACGTGTGATTAGGTCAGGCTGCCCAGGTATATTCTCCTGTATGAAGGTCAATGAATTTTGGAACTAATTACATCTGCAAAATTCCTTTCACAAAAGCACCTCAATTATTATTTCACTGAATAATTGGGAGACAGTGTGAATACACAAGGGGCTGTCTTGGAATTCTGTCCCACTCCAAACAGCAAATTGGATCGAAAAGTTGAACAGAAAATGGCTAGATAAGAAATATTTGAACAGCAAAGGTGATTGATTATTGTTTTCATCCCAAGTTCCTCCAAACTTCTTGTGACATCATCGAAAGAGTGACCAGAGAATACAGAACTTCAAAGTCATAAAGAAAATTGGGAACAAGAACACTAAGCCTGGAGGATAATTCTTTCTCTGCTAAAATTCAGGATTTTCAGCGTGGTCTGTAAAGTCCCAAAGGGCTACAGGCCGTTTGTAGAAATGCTACGTTTCTCTGTGTGATGAGTAAGAAATCCCACACTCACCCTAAAAATATAGGAATGCTTGGTTTGTTTCTTTAAGAAGCTAAATTCTTTTATGCTATGAATATTATATGGGAGTCGTGAAGCCATTTCCAAGGAAAAACTGATTTTTCCTATTTCTCTTATAAGCTTCTTCAATGCAATTAAGCTTTTTGTTTTAGAGAAAGAAAAACATTTTTAAAGGTAAGAAGATACTTAAACAAAAATAAAAAACAAATGGAGATACCTAACTTAATATTTTGCATATTGCTTTGAATGATTTATCCCAATATCAGATACTTAGAGCTAGTGTATATAATCCTCATGTAGTATCTTAAAAAATCAGTTGCTCTCTCCCACTCTCTCTCTCACCCTCTTATTCTCTTACTATCTCATGCTTTCTCTTTCTACCTTCAACTTCAAAGCAGGATTGCAGGACATTAAGACATGTCATAGGAGTGCCATGTGCCCTATACTGATTGAACAGCTGAGGACAGGGGAAGGATAAGGGAGGAACATTTGCTTATGAAACAATAAAAATAAAATTCTAGTAAAGAGGAAAATGAAACAAAGTAAGCCAAGCTTTTATTCTCACTCCCTCTCTCTCTCTCTCTCTTTCTTTTTTTCATTGCAATCTATTTATTGACAAAAGTTTGTGACTGACAAAGGCTGGGGTGTATCTGAAGTGTCAGAACAAATGCTTCACGCTTTTGATAATACATTGAATGGTATTGATCATTCTTTAGTCTTTCACAGATCTTTTGCCTCTGAATACATTGCGGAAATATGTTTAACTATTTCTTTTCCAATTGCCCAATGTGATGCTTCTGAGTTAGAATTTTTCTTCCACTTTTAGAAAGGAATAAATATTTTATATGCTGAAAAAAGCCACTATTTTCGTAGTGGTATATTCTGCATTCTAAATAAATGTATTTAACTTATATTGTTGTTTTTGTTATGATTATTAGATAGAATAAGCAATTACAAAATTCTGTTAACATACTTATTTTGGTTTTATATTCTAAGTATTCATAATTTTATTTAGACAATTAGTTAAGTTGATTTTTCTTATATGTGTATTTTTTTCTTGTTATTTATTTTCTCCATCTACTACATACTGATTTTCTGATGCAAAAGAAAAAAATTAAAAGTAAAAATCTCCATGCTTTCTCTATTTTCCAATCTAAGCAATAAATGACCAATTCATCAGAATGAAAAAGAAGAGCTACAGGGCAGGTAAAGGTTATCTGTAGCAATGTGGACATAGTCAATTATTAAAAGAAAACATACCAGAAATACATAGTACATTATTCATTTTGTTAAAATTACTATTAAATCACAGTAATCACCAAAAAGACCCGTGAATATTATATCCCCTTTGCCTATATATTTCCACTTTGCCTTTTCTTTAGCTACTGAGAGTAATGATACAAAATGATGCATATTTTCCATTGGTGGCTTAGTATGTACTAGTCAGAAAGTTATGTGATACATGAAACAAAAGTAATTATCCATCCATATGTAAGTTCCAGAGAAATCCAAGTCTGTTTAAAGGATGTGGCTTCTAACTCAGGCTAAGATGTTTATGCTTCTTAGTAACCTGAGAAATAACAATGAATGTCTGAGTCTGTTTGTGCTGCTGTAACAAAATACCTTAGATTGGGTAATTTTTAAGGAACAGAAATTTATTTCTTACAGCTCTAGAGGCTGGGAAGTCGAAGGTAAGGTGCTGGCTGTGGTGTCTGGTGTGGGCTGCTCTCTACTTTCAAGATGGCTCCTTCCTACTGTGTCTTCACGTGGCAGAGGGCAGGAAGGCAAGAATGTGCTCCCTTTAACCTTTTGAAGGTTAGCCCCTTTCTAAGGGTGCTAATCTCATTATGAGGATGGAGTCCTTATGATTTAATTACCTCCCAAAGACCACGCCTCTTCATACCATTGCAATGGGTATTAAGTTCTAACGTGCATTTGGAAGGGGGCACCGTCAGTCACACCGCAGCAGTAACTAAACATGAAATGAACTCCTAATTATCAAGTCAGAAGAATTGTTACCAAGCAGGTAGAATAAGTCAAAATATCAAAATGAACAACAATTAAAAGAAGTTGTTGGTGTCTACTAATTCTTTAGTGCAGTTTCTGCTGTCATTTTATAGCACTTCCTGGAGGCAGCAGAGAGCATTTCTATTAGTTTTGGACATGTTCTAGGAGTCCTGGAAGTCAATTGATGGGCTTTTTTTTTTCCCTGTGTACTACTAGTGATTACGTTTTAAAAGAAGCCAAAGAACTGTGGACTGCCAAGGAACTATGTGCCTAATTCACCAGCTTCCCCTCCAAGAGTGTTTACTGCCCAGCCAAGGGAGAGAGAGATATAAGAAAATCAGAGATCTGGAATTCTAGATATTTGTGTCATGGACTGATGTCTACGGGAGTACGGGGAAATGCAGAACTTCCTGAAGACAGATTCCCAGTGGAACCAGGGATTTCCCTACAGAACTAGCAATCAGACCTAGATCTGACTAAATTTGCCTAAGAGGGCCAGAAGAGAAATAGTAACGTAGCTATACCGCTTCCCCTGGGGTATCTAAATGACAGGCCTCTGGACCATAGAGCAGTAGCAGTGAAGGTTCTTGTGATGAATCTCAACTAGTGATGAGACTAGTTATAGAATTAGAGGAGATTTGGAAAACCTCTGGCTTAACTTCCTCATTTTACAGAAGAGGAAACAGTCCAGGTTCTATGTCTACTTATAGAGTATGTGTACAATCTATAACTCAAAACTGTCTTTTCAAGAATATTCATTTGTGTAGTGACTTTCAGAGAAATGATTGAAAATAGCCACATTTTTCTACTAGATTTGCATAATTGCATACAACATTACTGGACTGTTTGAATATCTTCAGGATAATTTTTTTATATTGGTAAACTTAAGACTGTTGTTAATTTATTGTTTACCAGGCATTTAGAGCATGTCCTTGAGAATAAAAGATTTATTTCTTGAAGTGATATTGACTTTCTATTAAAAATATGTGTCTTATTAGATAGAGAGTTGATTTCTTCAAAATAAAAAGATAATCTTTAAGCTCAGTGTGGTTGTAAGTTATTTCCTAGTGTGGATTTAGGAAGAAGCCTGATTTCATCAATAATAAAATAAGAATTGTAATCTAAATCTACCATAAAATGACTATTGAGAAAATACATGTCTCTCATCTATGGAGGTAAACATACTCTCACTAACTACCCTGCAGCTCTGTTGAAAACCTCTTTAAGAAATTCATTCATAACAAAGATTAGTTGTTTTCCCAATTTAATTAGAGAAACATTTAAATACCCATAACCACCAATGAATAGTAAGTGTCGCAAAAATGCAAAGAACATTTTTAGCAATTAGGTTTTAGATCTTTGACAAAACAATGATGATGTGTCTTTTCTAGAGAATTCCCAGTACCTGAGATATTACCTGCTCATCAATTCTCTCTGAAGGAAAAAAAAAGCAACATATTAGTATCACTCTTCTTTGGGATGCTTTTCATGTTAGGAAATAAAATTTTATAAGTGGATGTTAGAGGTTTTGTATGCAAGTTTACCGATATCTTCATATTTTCTTCCATATTGAAAGAACCAGAGACGTTTGGACTTTTACGATAGCACATACTATAAATTTATTTACAGGATTTATACCTATTGACAATAGTTCAACTATTATTTCATCTACCTGAAGTTTTCTCATCACAGAAGGATGAAAGAATTTTAGCATTCCAATCTGAATCTCTCAATACTCAAAGAAAGTGCACAAACATTTAAAACTAAAAGGGCAGTTTACAAAGAAGAAATAAAATCCTACCTATGCAGTGAACTTTTGGATCAATGGTAACAGTTGCATTGCATTACTTAACAGGAAAAAAAACATAGTAGCAATTTCAAAAAAATAAAGTTAAATGGTACTGTGATTTGTGGAAAGCCAATTTTGAAAAATAAGAGTCTAGAATGGTCTTTTTAAACTTGAGAATCAGAACCAGGTTGGATTTTCAGTACCATTGTCAAGCTGATGTTATTAATATTTTAATAACTCAATGTTCCAGCAAAAAACTTGTAAAAATGGACGGTAGATTACAACCACAAAGGAAGTGATAGATGCTTTTTGAAACCTTGTTGAAGCTAGGTTAATAACAAATTATTCTAGCATGGCATTTCTGGGATCTCTGCATCTACAAACAGCCAGTGGGGCCAAGCATAAAGCTGTCCATCAGAAAAGAGGTAATTATTTGATTAAAAGGAGAAGCTTTACATGACTGCACCATTAACTTGATGATAGTTGAGTTAAACACAAAGCCAGATGTTTTTGTGTTTGTTGGTTGTATTTGATTTTGATGTGTTTGTTTGTTGCCATGCTTAGCATTATTGGGCTGCTATAGTCAAGAAGATAAAATCCTTTAATACTCTATTTAGAACTACAGAAGATGAAGCTTGATCAATACTTTTTATGAATCTGTAAACTATTACAGCACAGCATGTTCCCACAGACTTTCCCCTGGTGACATGGCTATATTATTTTGGGGCCAGAGGCCCAAGCGATATTGAAATCCTGCTTGAATTCATCTTCTACAGACCATAAAAGTGACAAGATCCCCAAAGATTTACATTTTTTTATGCTATAGATTAATCAATCTTGCAGGTGGAAAAAGAAGGATTTTGGTGTGTGTGCTATAGACTATCTTTTCAGCCTGAGGAGAGTGTAAGAAATTATTTTCCTTCTTCCAACCGAAGAGGGTAGTGAGGGCAACTTGTCTAAATCAAAGAAAAGGCAGTTAAAGTTTCTCTTTGCCACATGCTTTTTGATAGATCCTGACAATGATGTCAATAGTGTCATAAAGAAAAACCCCTGGAATGCATAAGGTTATAGAAAATAATTCTTTGGCAACAACAAAATAGCATGTGATTTTTTGTTGCTGCTGTTGTTAAACTCTCAACTCAAATACTGATTAATAAATAGGTCTGTTCAGAATTGTTACCAATTGCAGTATTTATTTGTGTTGTTCAAAAAGTGAGGATTCACACAGATGATTTTTATCCCCAAAATTATTACATGATTTGTCAGAACAGACATGCTGAAATGGGCTCCATTTGTTTTTTTAATAAAAAGGTGTCAAAGTTTTCTAAATTCATCCTCTAAAAATAGACTTTTTTCCCAAGGGCTTTATCAATTATTTATGCACAGTAGCGACTAAATTATTTTAATTTTTGTTTTGGACAGTCCTTTAGCATAAAAATGCTACTGACAATTTCAAACTGTCATTGAGTATTTTACAGACTATAGTTATTTTCTAGAAGTACTAACTCACATGTTCCACCAATTTAAATAAGTTAAGATTTCCTTGCAAAGAGGAAGGATAATGGGAAATTCATTTAAATTTTTAGATAGTTTTAATTCATCAAAACACTCAGAAACACAGTTTGGCAATATCTATAAAAATTAAAAATACATATAGCCTTTAACATAGAAATTTCACTTGTAGAAATTTATTTTGTAGTGATACACATGTAGATATCATTTTTACATATGTGAAAAGATTAAACTTTAAATTATTCACAGAAGAATCTTTATAATAATAATTTTTTTTTTTTTTTTTTTAGACAGAGTCTCACTCTGTTGCCCAGGCTGGAGTGCCATGGTGTCAGCCTAATTACCAGCAACCTCTCACTCCTGACCTCAAGTGATCTCCTGCCTCAGCCTCCTAAGTAGCTGGGACTACAGGCACGCACCACTGTGCCTGGCTAATTTTTTCTGTTTTTAGTTGTTTGGCTAATTTCTTTCTATTTATAGTAGAGACGGGGTCTTGCTCTTGCTCAGGCTGCTCTCGAACTCCTGAGCTCAAGCAATCCTCCTGCCTTGGCCTCCCAGGGTGCTAGGATTACAGGAGTGAGCCACCACGCCCAGCCAGAATCTTTATGATAATAAATGATGGAAAACCATCTAAATACTCATCCTTAGTAAACTCCTCAAATATATTATGTTCCAACTATATTTGGGATCACTACGCAGTTGATATACTGATGTACTGATATGGAAAGATAAATCAAGATATTGTTGGGTGGAAAAAGCATGATAGAGAAGGTTGCATATTGTATGTTACCATTTGTATGTAGGAAGAATATATATTTCTATTTAATATAATCTCTAGAAAAATATATTTGAAACAAAGAAACCAGTAACAGTAAGGGGTGAGGTGGAAAATTAGTGTCTGAAGAGAGGAAGGGGAGGAGTTATTTATCTTGTCACCACTTATAATTTTATATTTATATTGGAGCCTTGTGAATATATTTGGTATACAACATTTAAATAAATAATTTCTAAAATAAAAAAATAAAAAACATATACACATCACCTCTAAGGAGATGAGGATTTGTTGAGTAAGTCATGTCCTTGAAAATTCTGGCACATTTTGTGGAAGATGCTGTCCAATCTCTTCTGGTTTTCCTGCCTTAGCGTGAGCCACCACACTTTACACTGCCAGCACCCATCTGCATCTCTGCTCTATCTCATTATGGGGCAGGTCAGATGTGCTGAAAAATTAATCTTTTCCCCACCTCAGGAGCAGCCCTCAACCAATCACTGGAGAGGGCGATAGAATCCATATTCCAGCTCCCTATTGCCTCGGGTAGATAACACGGAAGACCATATTCTACACTGGAATTAGGCTATGTCACTGAAGATGGTAACTTGTTTGATAATGCATCTTTTATTGGCTGCCTTCCTTTCTCACTTCTTCATTCCTTTACCAATGTTTCCTAACATTACTTCTAAAATAAACTACTTGCACCCCAATCCTCATTGCAGGGTTTGCTTCTGGAGAAACCCAAATTCAAACAATTCGTCCTAGATGTAGGGTAGTGAAGTGATAACTTTTGGGGTACCATAGCAGCATCATTACTGAGGCTTTACCCGTAGAGTGGGATACAAACGGGTTCAATGGGACAAAGTCATACCATGAACTATCCCTAGCATTTTTAGAGATAAAGGGACCGTGATAATTGTACAGATTATGGAGTCAGTTGATTGTTGCTAGAATTAAATAAAGTACTAAAGGAAGGTTCAGGTCACCAACCATCATCTTAAGACAAGGTGAAATCCAGGAAGTCCTTATGGTAGGATTTAGAGGTATCCTCATCTGTAAATAGAGAGTAGCTTATGTTATAAATCTGGCCAGTGTCTAATGTTAAGAGTAGTAGCATTACATGGTAGGCCCAATTCATGGCCTTCTGCAGTAAAATGAGAGCTCTGATGAGGAAGGATTAGGACCTTGACACCTGGGATAGGGAAATTTAGAGGACACACCTTAGAACCTTGAACCCCAGATTCACGTAACTCTCTGGGCTAGGAGAGGTGGCACACTCCCTCCCTTGCTGGAAAATAACAGTATTCCTTTGTCTGGAGACCATGCAAAGGCTTCATCTTAGGCATATGACTCCCAAGATGATAAGAATCTTCCTCAAGATATGCTTCCATTGTCCTTTGTTGTTTCTGAACTAATAACTAGGGCCACATTACAGCATAGCATACCATGGGAGAAAAGGGATTATTTACTGAAAGATCTCCAGTATCTGGCTAAAATGTACCAGGATGAACCAGGAGAACAAGGCTGGGGAGGGACTTTGAAGATGCTAGGCTGAAGTGAGAGATGGAATGTAAGATGAGAGAAAAGAGTTTAGTGCCATGGAGGCAACTCTCCCAGGACCGAGGGTTTAACATCCTGGCAAGGATACCTGTACGGCTGAGGTACCTTGTCACAGCTTGGGAAAAACAATGGAAAACAATAAATAAGGTGAGGATGCCAGAACTTCCTTGGCAGAATATTGAGGATAAGGTCAAAAGGCTCAGGCAGCTGGTCATGCTAAAATAAACATTATATAAGCCTAGGGATCCCACCAACTACCTATATGCATTAGGAGGGCCCCGAGGATACCTCTTTCTCTAAAGCAGTAAAGATTTCACTAGTGAGAGGGCACTAGCATCACTGAGAAACTCGGTATTGGTTGTTCCCCATAAGTAGGCTGCCAGATAAAATATAGGATATAGTATTTGGGACATACTTATGCTAAAAATATTTTTCATTGTTTATCTGAAATTCAAATCTAACTGGATGTCATGTGTATGTGTGTATGTATGTGTGTGCTTTCCTGTGTGTTTTCTTTTTTGCTAAATCAGACAACTCAACTTTTTCCATAGGGCACTGTTGATGACATTGTAAGAAAGGGCTCCCCTGTGCCACTAGAGATGAAAAGATTTCAGAACTGTAGAACCAGGTAGTTGCACTCCACCATTGGAGGTTAGGGGTATAGGGTTCTGGAAAGGGCAGCAGGGCAGGAACAGCAGCCAGGGTTCTGAGCAGCAGGGATCTTTAGCAATGGCTAATAGACCATGGTATTCCTAGGGGCAGGGTAAGTGGACAGCCAATGAAGAGTCCTGTTTCATCAATATAACCAGAACAGATCAAAAGTGGGTAATTTCAACTACTGCAACTGAAAAATTTGACCCCTTGGCCAATTTCCAGACCTAGCCAGTTCTTAGACCAGGGACTCATTAATCTACATGGAAGCCAGATTCTTTTAGAAAAAACTCTGAAACATCACAGCAACCTTCAGGAAAAATTCCCCCTTCTCTTCCTCAAAGGGACCTACTACTGTATCAAGAGTACATGAATATAGGTAAAAGGAAATACCCAAATCCTTTTGGGACTCCTGGATACAGCATTTGGATGACACTGATACCAGGGGACCCAAAGCACTATCATGGTTCCTACTGGGAGGAGTAGGTTTTATGGAGTCCTACAAAAACCAGGTACTAAATGGATTCCTGGCCCAAGACTGTCTCACAGTGGGTCTAATGTATCCACAGACCCACTTGGGTCATTTGATATACTTATTAGCATCATTGGATTTGATCTATGGAGCAGTTGGCAGAAACCTCAGCTTGATTCTCTGATCTATGGAGTAAGAGTCATAATGATAGGAAAGGCCAAGTAGAAGCCTTCAAAACTGCCACCTCCCTTCTGGCCAAGAGAGAACATCAGAAACAAAGCTGCACACTGGGAGAAAAGACAGAGATTAGAACCATGAGAGCCACGCTAAAAGACTTAGAGGATCTACCTTATGTCCCTATTTAATTCATCAGTCTCACTCTCGATAAGAACAGATGCATCATGGATGGCAAAAGACTACTGTGAATTTCACCAAGTGTTTACCTCAGTCCCAGCTGTAGTGCCAGATGTGCTATATTTATAGAACAAATCATGGTCCTGCTGATCTGGAAATTGAGTTTTTTTCAATCCCCATCAGAAAGGAAAGCCAGACGTTTTCATTCACTTAGACGTGACATTAATACACATTGAAGGTCCTGTCCCAAGGCTTTGCTAACTCTCCTACTCTCTTTCACAGCACAGTCCAAAGGGAACCTTATCATCTGGACATTCTCCCAAGCATCACGCTGGTCCACCATATTGATGACATGTTAATTCAACCTGAAAAGTGCTGTGGATGGATACCCTTGTAAGAAACATTCTTGCCTGAGTTTACAAGGTAAACCCTTCAGAGAAGAGGCAAGCTATCTAAGGAAGTTTTTTTTTAGAGGTTCAGTTATGTGGGTTCCAAGGACCAGTATTACAACTCACACCTCCTATTACTAAGAAAGAGGAACAGTAGTTGGCAGACTCCTTCTAATTTTGGAAAGAGTGTATGCTATACTTGGTAGCAAGTTGATTACATTGGGCCCTTGCCGTCCTGTAGGGCAGCAATTCATGTTTATTTGGACAGAAACATGTTACGGGGATAGATTTGTCTTTTCTCTCCATAGTGCCTTATCCATTCTAAGAGCTCACAGAATGCTGGTCTGTTACCATGCAATCACACATCACATTGCTTGAATGAATGAACTCACTTTATAAGGAAGGAGGTAGAACAATGAGCACATAACCATGAAATTCACCAATCTTTCCTATATACCACATCAGCCACCAACGGGTAGCCAGGGAGAAAATCTGAATGGCCTCCTCAAGATGCTACCTTCCTCTGCCTCCCTACCTCACTTGCCCACTTCCCTTCTAGTATGTCCTAGATCACCTCCCAAATAAACTATGCACACTGGACTCCTCCAGTCAGGGCTTGCTTCTGGGGGGAGCTAAACTAAACCACATACGTAATAACTGCGTGGGTTCTAGTCAGCTTGTTAACATCAATTCCTTCTCTTCCAAGCATGCCTGCTTTGTTCCACTCCATTTACTGGGCTAGGAGAGCAAAGTATTTGTCTGCAGCCAGGATTCGTCAACATACCCACAGACACCCATTCTTCTAATCAGGGCACAGAATTTATTAAATTCATTTCAGACTCTGAACTTGACTTTCATTGGTTCTAGCTAGCATGATTTATGTTTACGGCCATAAGCCCATGCTTACTTCCACAGGCAATAACATATTATAGTAAATTAGGCAGGTTTTATGGGAATATATAGACAGTCTTAGGTTTGAATCTTACTAACTTATTTTACAGTAATGCGGGGTGAGTACCATAAACTCCGAGCTAAGTTTGAGTATCATAAACTCTGAAAGAAGTTTTGCTCTCTGTACTCTGAGAATATAATATGTATTTTGCAAGGCTTTTTGGAAAGATATTTAAAACAAGTTGCATCATGCCTAGCACATAATGAATCCTTAATGAAAGCTAATTTTCCCCTTATTGTTCACACTGCTTCTGTGTGTAAACTCCCTCTTTTAATTTTCAAAACACTTATAATATAGAACAGAAATAATGTCCATGAGGATTAAAGGAGAGAAAGTAAATATAGTGCTTGGTACACAGTAAGTGCTCAATACATGTTGATCCCTTTCCCATCTAGTGCTATTTCTATCTGCTTTAAATCATCAGACTTCAAAGCAATAGCTTTATCTAGTCATTACTGGAGAGAAGAAAAGCATATTCTTTAATCAGACCTTACTTGTAGCAGAACTCTTCTAGAGCAACAATTCTCACACATGATCCTCTGACCCTCATTACAGGTTTATCCTCTCGCCTGGCTTGGTACAATGAATATAGTTTTTACCTGTTCACCCAAAAAAGATCAGTTTGGGAGGTTATTGCCACCACAAGGCAGGCGATCTCATTTTTGTGCATTTCTACTAGAAAGATGAGAATTTTAAAAAAGGAGTTATGTGGAAACCAAAGGAAAGACATGGCCAGTCAGGGCAGACAAATTTCCTCGGGCACCAATTGCTGTCTCATGCTCTGCCCTTCAGGAGAGTGGCTCTGGCTCCAGAATTTCTAAACAGGATGGACCAGCGGCTTACCAAGGCTAGAGCAGTGGGTATCACTCACCCACCTGCCAGCAATAGGAGGTTCAGTAGCATAGAGAATTTAAAAACAATAATAAAACTGACCAAAAGTTGGCTTGCTTTGTATTGTCACCACATGATAGCATTTCTAAACAGTGTGAGTGCTAAAAACCTAAGGCACATTATGTTAAGTGAAATAAGCCAGGAACAGAAAGTTAAACACCAAATATTTTCACTCATATGTGGGAGCTAAAAAAAAATTGCTGTCATAGAAGTAAAAAGTAGAACAGAGGATACTAGAGTCTGGGAAGGGTAGGGGAAAAGGGGGACAGGGGAGATTTGTTAAAGGATACAAAATTACCCCTAGATGGAAGGAATAAGCTCTATAGTACTGTAAGATGACTATTCAAATGGCTAGACTACGGAGGACACTGAATATTCCCAACACAAAGAAATGACATATGTTTGACATGATAGATATGCTAATGACCCTGATCTGATCACTGTACATTATATGTGTTGTAATATCACTACATATCCCATTAATACATATAATTTTTATGTGTCAATTAAACAATTTTTAAAAAGAAGCAATTAATACAAGACAAAAACTGAAAAGGAAAAAATGTTCCCTCTGAAAACAATCTCTTCATGGTCTAGTAAATAATTACGGTGTGTAAGATTCATATTTTTATTAGTTATCCTTTAATGAACATTACATTTGGCATGGAGATTGATTCACTCAACAGTTGTCCCCAACTCCCACACCTGTGGACTCAGCTACGGGCATTCAGTTCAGAATGACTTGAGCTTGCGGCTGCTTTGATAGGCACCTCATCTTTAGCAGATTCCGTCCTATTTCAGTGTTTCGGGAAGCCAATGAGGATGAGAGTGTCTTCACCTGCTGTGCATTCTCAGCACGGGAGCGGTTCTTGATGCTTGGCACGTGCACGGGACAGCTGAAGCTCTATAATGTGTTTAGTGGACAGGAGGAGGCCAGCGATAACTGTCACAACTCGGCCATCACACACCTTGAACCTTCCAGGGATGGGTCCTTGCTGCTGACATCTGCTACTTGGAGCCAGCCTTTGTCTGCACTTTGGGGAATGAAATCAGTATTTGATATGAAGCATTCCCTCACAGAAGATCACTATGTTGAGTTCAGTAAGAACTCTCAGGATCGGGTCATAGGCACAAAAGGAGACATTGCCCACATTTATGATATTCAGACTGACAACAAGCTGTTGACTCTGTTTCACCCAGATCTTGCCAACAACTACAAGAGGAACTGTGCCACCTTTAATCCTACAGATGATCTTGTCTTAAATGATGGCATTCTCTGGGATGTCCGCTCTGCACAGGCCATCCACAAGTTTGACAAGTTCAACATGAATATCAGTGGCGTTTTCCATCCGAATGGACTAGAGGTCATCATAAATACTGAGATTTGGGACCTTCGAACTTTCCATCTTTTGCACACTGTTCCTGCCCTGGATCAGTGTCGTGTGGTGTTCAATCACCCGTGGACAGTGATGTATGGAGCTATGTTACAGGCAGTTGATGAAGATGACTTAATGGAAGAGAGGATGAAAAGCCCTTTTGGGTCATCATTCCGAACATTTAATGCAACCGACTACAAACCTGTAGCGACCATTGATGTGAAACGGAACATCTTTGACCTGTGTACAGACACTAAAGACTGCTATCTTGCTGTCATTGAGAATCAAGGCAGTATGGATGCCCTGAACATGGACATGGTATACAGGCTATATGAAATGGGCAGGCAGCATCTGGCAGAGGATGAGGATGAAGAGGAGGATCAGGAAGAGGAAGAACAGGAGGAAGAAGATTATGATGAAGATGATGATGACACTGATGATTTAGATGAGCTTGACAC
>NW_012141635.1:6904409-6914305 GCF_000956105.1 Propithecus coquereli
TCTTTGTTAAAAAAAAAAAAAAAAAAGAATGACTTGAGCTTGTGTCAAGAGAAATCCCTATTTCCAGCCCCTGTGATACTTTATAGATTCCTGCGTTTAAACAGTAGATTTGAAACAAACATTTTAGCACAGAGAAGATTATAAAGAAGAAACAGAATTAGAGTTACTACAACCCTGTCATTCTATGTGACCATTCGTGTTTAAAATTCTAAAGCAGAGAAAGAAAGAATGAACACTGTAAAGGGTATTATTTCAGTTTGGTAAGTACAAATTTTGGCTAATATGAGAAACGTATTTGTGTTATTTTATGATTACTATTGAAAATAACTTTGTTGTATGGAAGAAGGGGGTGTAAAATATGACCTGCTTTGGGCTATGTAGGTAGGTAGGCTGCTGGAATGGATTTAGGGTGACAATTGGGTGAGAAGACAGGGCTAGCGGCTCTGCCTCTAATTGGCATTTGCATAGCATTTCTTACCCTTTTATATAGATCATCTTTTATGGGTCAGGAAAAATAATAATGAACTCTAAAGTTTCCTTTAGTCACACTCTACATAGGAATGAGCAGTTTTTAACATAAAAAGATAAAAACATGGAATAGCATCTACATGTAAGTCATTACATAATGATGTTCAATTTGGCATTAGTGCAATGACATATATATCAAAACACATCACATTTATTCCACTCTCAAAACAAACAAACAGAAAACAAGGCTCAGGTAGCTGAAAAGTTAGAGAAGTGCTTTTCTTCTGGTGTGTAGAAAGTAAGAGCGTCACCGGTACCTTTCATGTCAAAGCCCTTGACTCCTTTTGAATTTGCAGACAGAGCTGCTTTGCTATCCTCATTACATTTTCCCATTAAATCTTTGGTCACCCACATAGGACAGAAGGACTGGTCAGGCTGGCACATATAGCTCCCTGGGGCCGGGCACACGTAGACTACAGGGGGTTGAGCCCTCCCAACCTGCACCCCCTCCCCAACTCTGGCACTATCACTTTCTTATCATTATCTGGTGCTTTATTCCTTGGGGTTTTGAGACTAGAACTTAGGACTGTGGAATTCATTTTTTTGGCTCAAGAATACAGCCTTGTTGCTAAGGCATGAATTTGTTGATGGCTAACCTAAAAAAAATTCTTTAAGAATGAAAGACATATTTGGCTCCCTGGGAGAAAAGCCCTGGCATCCACTCCACAGAAGCAAACTTGACTTCTTCTCAATTTTTGGTCAGTTCCAGCAATTGTTATTGTCTGATGTTCAACCCCCACCCCCTTTCCTCTTGCCTCGGGGATCCACTAGTCATCTAAAATGCCTTTCTCCTGCTAGCTCTTTTCCACACTTCAAGACTCAGAGTCATGTGAACAAAGTTGTGATTGTCTGTTCATCTGCACAAAGATCTCATGTAAACAGGACAGAATTTACATCTTAGTTGTCTTTAAGAGAGCTCACGAACACTGTGAAATAGTTTTTGGTACAGAGAAAGCAAACGTTATTGCAAACTAAGAGAATCTAGGCAATTTCCTTCTTTTGCTTTCCCTATTATTGAACGTATTTATAATCTACTAAGCACAAAAGTCCCCTCATAGACGCTCTTGTACATTCCTGCAGAGAATTCCGAATGCCATGGTGATGATTAAGGTATTATAAATGCGTAAATAGCATAATGGCTTCCATTTGTGAACAAATAATAACCAAATTTGGCTTCTCTATAATGGTAGTATTGAGTCCTATTTTTAAGGATTCTGCTTAGGAATATTGAAGACAAAAAAAATGAATAAAGTAAAGGAAGGTCGAAAAAATCATTCAATTTTATGATGATGATGATTATCATTGATAAAAATGGTCAGAATGGAATCATTGGAAAGCCTTATTCTTATAAACACCATTCTTTAAAAGTGTTTATACACTTTTTTCAAACTAAAATGTTTATAATATAATGAAATTATTACAGTGTAATGTAATAAAAAAACTCATGTCCTCCAGGTCTATCAAATATCAACATTTTCCCATATTTGCAGACTAGCAAGGGTGTGTGTCGTATGGTGTTTAAGGGCCCAGACTCCAGAGAGATACTCCCTGGGTATAATCCTAGTTCCATTAGCTAAATAAAGTCTTTGCTATGTAACCTTGGACATATCTAAACATAGAAAATGTACAGTGAAAGTACAATATTATAATCTTATGATACCACCATTGTATATGCAGTCTGTCATTGACTGAAAAGTCATTATATGGTACATGACTGAATATTAATAGACGTAAAGAGCTTAGGGAAATGACTGGGATACTCAACAAATGTTTGGTATTATAATTTTCTTAGGAGTAAAAATAACGATTTTTAAAAAATTTTTAATTTGATCTATGATTGAAGCTGCCTATGTTCTCCTACCTGCCTTTGTATCTCTCCAGAGTCACTGTCATTCTGAATTTATGTTTGTCATTTCCAGGCATGCTTTAATGTTATTACTGCTACACTTATAAAAACGTGTCCATTGATTATTTTTTGTACCTTCAAACTTTATATTAATGATATCATATTGTACATATTGTTATATAACTTCTTTTTTCCCTTATTGAGATATAGACATGATTTTGTTAATTGATTTAACAGCTATTAAATACCTCATTGTGTGAGTAGACCACTATTTATTGTCTAGTTGACAACTTAGGTTGTTGCTAATTCTTTTGCTCTTACAAATAATGATACAGTGCACATTATTGTACAAATCTCCTTGGATAACTATACCTGAATTTTTCTGGATTATATACCTAGAAATTTAATGGTTAGATCAAAGAAAATGCTTTTTTATTGGATATTGTCAAATTGCTTTCCAAAGCAGTTGTCTCAACTTAAGATCCTACTGGCAGTGTGTAAGAATTTCCATTGTTTTACATCTTCACTAATGCTTGATACTGTCAGACTTTTAAATTTTTCCCAATCTGATTGATATGACATAATCTCTTATTTTAATTTGCCAATTTATAGTTTCTAATTATGTAAAAGCTCTTTTTGTAAGTTTATTGGGCACTTAGATTTCCACTTCTGTGAATTTTCTGCTCAGATTCTATCTCCACTTTTCTACTAGATTATTGGTCTTTTTCTGATTGGGGTGTAGGAGTTAACTCCCATTCTACAGCAATCTAAATTAGTTGTTCAAGAACATAAATACTATCATATAAAAATATGAATATTTTCATGAATAAAAAATTATGCTTGATTTTTCATAATTGACTATGATAAATAGTAAAATTAAAAATGAAATTTTGATTAAAAATGATTCACATACTATTAACATGTTTTCTGAATGTTAGACTCAAAATGAATAAGGCACATGCTCAGAAAATTAGACAGATACATTTATTTTTACATGTACACTGCTGAGGTTCAATAAATGTTAATTAGTCTGTATTATATAACTCATGAACAATGGTTAACAGTAATTAATTTATTAAGATTTACAAATTATAGTTCTTTAGGGTATACTTGTATTAGAACTCAATGGACAGCGATCTTTTCCCCTTTGCCATCTAAGTTATTTGCATGTCCCACTAATATGACCGTGAAACAGAAAGCAAAAAGGACTCTAAATTGTAACAATGTAAAAACTCCAATGTCAAAATGTATCTATCTACATGCTCTCAAAAATTAGCTACCAAAGAGGAAAATAAAGGATTTTGTACAAGTAGTATAGAACATTATATGGCAAGTATTATTCTTTCAAGAATAACGAAAATTGCAGGGATTGATCATAAGCAAAAATAGGAAGCAGGCTGAATTTCACGTCTGTCTGCCTTTTTGTTTCTAAGGCGTTTCTCTCATCTGAAGTAATATGTGTTCTATGCCCTCACATTTTGTCTCCTATTAAAATCTACACACAAGAGAGCATTTAATTTTTATGGTATTTGTAATTCTTTGTAAGACTATTTGAATCTTCAACCTAGACTTTATTGTGCACTGAAAATAAAGCCATCCATTGCTCAAAGGCATTCCAGGCAGCACTGAAGAGCCTGGGCAGCAAAGACGGGGAGAAGAAGGTCTTTTGGTGATTGGAGAATTATCATCTTGGGGTCCTGAAGTCACACCTTTTAGGTTGTTAGCTGTTCAGACTACGAACCAGGCCAGCTCTTGTACAGACAGTGCATGTGGTCAATACCAAAGTGGGCAATACTTGGGAAGCAAACCAAAGCAAGAAATTTGAGGAATGTACAAAGCAGCAGTACGTAATCATAAACTTTTGTAGTTTTGTTTTTGTTGTAGTAATGCTTACTTTCTTCTGAGAAAGAGCAGCATCAGGGAACATTGCAGCTTGGGAGTTGATATTACAAGAGAATACCCAGCTTTAAGAGGCACACTGGAATAGACAGCAGATTCAAAGGTAAATCGCTCATGGATGCTGAGTCGAGCTGGTTTGAGAGCTTTGGGGTTGAAAAAGAATCCAGTGTAAAGAATTATAGAGCAAGCCTTAGAGATGTGAAATACTTGAGGGAATACTTGAGTTTTGGAATGTTCACCTTAAGTCTGAGTAAAGATCTGTCAAAAATCTGTGTGAGAAGCATAATGTTAGCAGTACTCCAGTGATAAAGCCTGTTCCTTTTGCTTCATAGGACAATATTTCTGACATAAAGAAGGATTCTCAATACTAAAACTGGGGAGGACTCCATGTAGAAGGCCAGAAATCCATTGTTTTCAATAAAAATGTGGCCAGGCTTCAGTTTGGCAATCTGCATAGGAGAACATTTGTGCAGGAGACATCTCTATTGGAAAGATCCAATCGTCATGTTGCTTTCTCTGTTGACTGATATTTTGAGAAAAAGCCTCACTATTGCTTTCAGAGGCCACATGAAATGATTCACTTCAGGGCATTTCAAAATCAAAATAAAAGTAGCAAATCTGATTTAGGCATAGAACATTCCTGAACTAATTTAATTGCATATTTCTTTAAAGTAGACAACCACCTGGAAGCAGTCATAACAATAGAAACAGCAAATCAATTTTGGTGAGCAAACTAAGTTAAATATTAAGATCTAATAATATACTGTCTTGGAAATAGCTGTGAGTTTATTTATTTCTTTTTGAGAACAGTGCTAATAGTTTATAAACCTAGCATGCATCTATTATCTTATCCTCACTGAAAACAGAATTATTGATTTCTACTAAAAAATAAGACCATAAATAAGTATATATCTCTAAGGCTTATTGGAGTTATATAGTGTTTCTATCAAATATATTACTAGGAAGCAGCTTTGAGGTTTTATTTTCTGGGAAAGGCTTTCAATTCTTCAAAATGACATACATAGAAAAATCAAATAATATATATGTCTAGGTATTTGTGTGTTCTCTTCAAAAACCTTGATTATCTAGGCAAATGTATGAACTGTATCATAATTAGAAATTAATATAAAGGGCCTTTTGACTCTAGTCAGTATCTCAATAACTCAATACTTAAGAGATTTCTCAATTTCTTGTTTAAAGACAAAGATATAATTGGATCAGGTTTTCCCCAAACCAACTAATCTAGCATACATAGCTCCTTGAACTAAGGATGTTTTACAGATGTGGAGAAGAAGGCTGTCTAGGAAAATTGAATTTCAGTCTTTGAACCAAAACCAGATACTTGTGATAAGTCTTGAGAAGATGTTTACTGGCTCACTTTTAAGTCAACTCATTTTTTTCTTTAAATATAAAATAAATACTATTCTCCGGTATTATTAAAATATGCATATACAACTGTATGCATATAGGTTTTTTTTTTTTAAACACTATCCTCTGAGAATATCCAGTAAAACAAGAAACATAGCTCCTATTTTATAACTCTAGGCAGTCAGCTGCTGCTTCCAGGGAAGGAAAAGTCTAATGTTATAATGCAACTTAAACAGGTTGGATGGGGTGGTGCTATGTGATTTTAATAGGTTTCTCTCAGTTCTGTCTGAAACTGGAAATATGTTAGGAAGACACAATAGATATAAAAACTCATTTTATAAAGCTCAACTTATTAAAATGAATTTGAAAGTAATTAAGCTTTAAGATTCCTGCAACAAATTGTATATTAATTATCAATTAATTAATGATTTGCTAGAACCCAGGATTCTGGTAATATTAGCTCTGCTCTGAAACAAATACCAAATGGCTTCAAAGAAATTTCTACTTATGTCAGGAATAACACATACTAAAAAGAAAAGAGCAAAGATGCTTTACATTCTTCTCAGTGGTGAAAGCAGAATAATTGAAAACTAGCTTTGTATCATGTGAACAGTTTAGTCGTTAGAGAACCTGAATACATACTTCCTAATAATAGAATCAGGGCTAATACATAGTAAAATCACTCTTGACTAAAAGAGTATGATATTTTCTTCTTAAAACTAAGGTGGAAGTTGATTAACTTATTTTCTGTTTTTTCCAGGGGAAAAGATCAATTTTCCATTTTTATTACGATCTGTGGCGTGTGAGTGAGGCATGGCCTTGAACGCAATGAATCAGAGCAGTGTCCTAGCCAACACCTCCCTGACCATTCGTTAACAGGCATGTTTGGAGATCTCTGGCCATTCTACTCCTCCACGGCCACAATAAATTACAGCTCGCCATTTTCAAATCTGCTCTAGGGTATTATTTCAGTGACATTAGCATTAAAATACATTTGATCAAGATAAATGAATTAAGCCTAAGAATGATGAAAAATTTTTTTTAAAAAAATCCTTGTAATTCTAGAATATGCCTCTCTTTAGATTCAAGATTAGCTGACATCAATTTACCCCATTAGTTACTTGGGGCAAATCGGTCAAATAGCATTTGACTAACATTATGAGATGACAGGCTCTCTTTTAACGAATTTGATTATGTATTCACTGGCTCTGTGCATGTGCTGGTTTATTGGTCCACAGCTTACATGTGTAAGGTATAATCGCACACGTGGAGGGCACACATTTCCCTCTGTCTTTCATTAACCCTTCTTTCTTTCCTGAAGATGTTTTCATATATCTCAGTATAGGTTATCAAGTCAAAGGAGAAAGTGATAAATGACAAATGGTTAATTGTTGCAGATACCAGACGAGTCAGGTATAAATATAATCAATGTGAACTTGTAGGCTGTGAATTTTCAAAATGGCAGAATAAAACAACTTGGAGAAAATAGACTTGGTTGCACTTGGGTCTGGGGGGCCCAATTTTATCTGACCCATGTAGACTACTGTGGGACAATTATGTGTCCTATGCTGCCACCAGAATCATGTATATATATTTAAATTATTATTTTTTTTATTTCAAAATACGACTGGGGTATAAATGTTTTTGGTTACATGTATCCAGAATCATATTAATGGATGTAAGAATTCATTAGCTCCTAAGCAACTGCATCGCACTATGAGCTCATGTTGAACTTATGGTCATTAATACCCTGGGGTCCTTCTTTGCACAAGTTGCTGTCAAGGTGAAACTCCCAGCCCTGTAACTCTTAAATTGATTTTTAAAAATCTAGATGGAGAATTCAGATGTATTTTGAATAACATTCATCTTGATGTCTCTGGCTCTACCACTGGTCTGTCGACATAATTTTTAAATTTTGATTCTTCATAAAACCATGTTAACTGTTCTTTTTAGATCATATCGTCTTTAAATTAGATGAGCATCCTTTCTGTGTCTTCACAAAGGCATTTGTAAGAGCTCTGGTTTCTAGAACTTTTGAGGTTAATTATTTTAATTTGAATAAATGTTTTTAACCTCAAAACAATACTTGTTTCTGGTAGAAAATGTAAGACAATAACAATTTTTTTTAATTAAAAATCTCTATCACACCTCCACATTATAAATAATATCAACATTTTATGGAATATCATTCCGCCCTTTTCTAATTTGAAGAAAATGGACTTAAGAAATTAGGGGCATATGTTACGGATGTCTTTGAAACTATGAATGGAACCCACAGCCACGTCATTAAAATTTATTCCACAACACAACACTAAAGCCTTGTGTAATTTTTTTTTTTTTTGGTACATATTTTACCTAACAAACTCTTCAGTTGCGGGCTTTATGATATTTACATTTTTTTTTGTTTGCTATTATAAAACAAAGCTATGGTAACACCCTTGTAGATAAAACTCTAAATACATCAGAAGCCAGGGATTTTTACATCTTTCTGAGGGAGATATTTTTCCTACATTGTAAAACAATGACTTCTGAAGTGATTTGTTCACAGAACCTTCTGTTCCTTGATCACATTTTTAAAAATTCATCACACCTTTCTCCCTGTACACAGGAACTCCTTGTCACCTTTCTCTGCCTTGTTTTTTCCAGAGCACTTATAACCATTCAACACATTATCTAAAATTAAAAAAAATTATCAATTTTCTTACTTGCTTATGATCTATGTTTCTTCCCCACTAAAATACAAGCACCATAGGTCAAACTTTTTGTGTTCTTCACTGCTTTATTACCAGCACCAATAATAGGAGCTGTCACTTAGTAGTAAGTACTCAGTAAATATCTATTAGAAGACTACAAAAGAGTCTAGTTTCTTGGGGATCTACAAACTCCCAGAGCAACTCTATCTACACCCCAGCCCTCCCCCGCAATTCTCTGACAGCTTGCAGCATTCCTTTTCTGCAATGATAATGTGCACTCATTTATTTTGTTATTTGGGGAAGGACACTTCCCTTTTCCTCTCTGGGTCACAAGAGGGCAGGAGGCTACATGGAAGCTTGCCTGTATGTCACCCATGCAGTAGTTTATTCTAATCTTTCTAACAACTGTATTGGCAGGTTTTACTCATTATGGCAGTGAGAACAAGGGGCTCAGGGAGGTCGAATAATTTGCTGAGGTCACCCAGTCAGTGATAAAATGTTCCTAATAAATGATGACACCCTGCCTCTTACTAACCAGCTGCGTGACTCTGGGTAAGCGATTTAATCTTTCCGATTCTGTTTCCTCATTTATAAAATTAAGGAGTTCGATATGATTTCTGAACCTGACACTTTAAAATTATTTTGTGACCAATATGACCTATGTATCTCTTTAAGGATTATTAATTATGTTTTGACACAGGGACTTTTTCCTTTCTACTAACACTTCTTTTAAAAAAAGAATGAAGTTTTGCAGGACCCTTTCACTCTTAGAATTCTAAAAACCATAGACAGGAATAACCAGTCACATATTGTATTACATAATTAAAAAGTTATAGCGTGAAACTATCGTCATATATTGACAAAATATTACCAAAAGTATTGTGACATAAACTGTGCTCCTAGGCATTGTATATAAATTAAAATTTTCAGCCACTCCTTCATTCTATGAAAATAGTATCCAATTATTTCTGTAGAATAATGACAATTATTGAGTCCTTGTTGTCTGTTCAAGTGCTTCTGAACTCTTTAATGTGTTAATCATTTAATCTCCCCAACAATGCTGGGAAGTATATGGTATTATTATACCCATTTTACAGACAAGGAAACTCAAGTACAGAGAGTTTTAAGGAAATTGTCCAAAGTCATACAGAATAAGTGACAGAATCAGGATTTGAAGCCAAGCTGTATAATTTCAAAGCCAGAACTCACAGAGACAACACAATACTTGTATTACCCAGTGCCTAGAGATTGTTGGGATAGTGTATATCCTAGACTGGAGGGAAAAAGGTAGATTAGTTCTATGATGTAAGAGAAAATCTTATGACATATTTTGAAACCCAATTATGAAAAATGGGATTATAATAGAATACATATATTTTAAGGAATAGAAGTCTATACAACTGAGTAGAATTCTATAATGATATTTTTCTTTCAGACTATTTCTTATCTTTTTTCATGTTTAATTCTAATTATTTCACCAATCTTTCCTACTTGAAATACATAAAATGCATTCTCTCCTTTTTTTGTATCCAAGTTTTATAACCATATAGCCATAGTTACAA
>NW_012141635.1:6916970-6961060 GCF_000956105.1 Propithecus coquereli
CATAGTATGTATTTAATATATATTTATTCCATCTAAACCTCCTCCCCTCACCCTGCTGACAACAATGGAGTTGAAGGGAATTGCTGACTCTGCTGGCTGCCAGAGGAGGGATGTAAGGCTACTCAGCCACTGGACATCTAGTCTGCGCCTCCTCTCCCTCTGTTTCTGAGCCATTTTCCTACCATGGCCCAAACTAAATTCCTATACACATACATGGATACAGATGGATAGCCACACTCTGTGTGTATACAAATACCTTTGTATTTGGCATACGTATCTGCCAGCACTTTATCCTTCTTCTGGAAACTGTTGCCGCTCCTTAGACCAACTTATATAGTTATTATCAATGTAGATTTAACAATCCCTACGGCTGTTAGGTCCCAGAGATGTAGCTATATGAATTTTTAATCACTTTCTTGAATGTGTAATAGGCATTACAACCTAACTCAACACAACCAAAAGATAACTCCTGCACTCCAGCTCACTCAGCCACTCCCTACAAGTGACCCTATTTGTCCTCTGGAATTTTCTATCTTTGTAAACTGCTACCCACCCAGTTGCTTACCTAAGCTCCAAACCTAAGAATTTTGTCTCTCCTTCACTTTCTTACATCTAATCCGTCATCAGGCTCTTTTGATCCTATCCCCCAGATATTTTCCAAATCCATCCACTTCTCTCCACTCCACTGCTATTACCAAGCCATGGACATCTGTGGCCTAAAATACTGCCAGAGTTTATAATTGGTATCTACACTTTTACTCTTTCTCCCCATCCTATCACCTACCGTGGGTTTTCTGGTTCACTCGGGATAAATTGATTTTACAAGGCTCTAAGTTTGTACATTTTGTGGCTTTTGATTTTGTCTCAGCCCAATCTCCCACCATCCTTCTCTTCATTCACTACCCTGACTCTTCTGGTCTTCTTATTTCTCAAACTGTCTAATATGTCTTCTCTGTTGAAGCTTAGCATTTGCTGCTTCCTCTCCCTAAAACCCTCTGCCCCTTGAGATCAGGAGTTGACACTCGTTCAACTGAGCTTGGTTCAAATATCTCCTCCTTGGAGAAACCCATCGATTTCCCCCTCTCTTATTCACTTAATCATTTCCTCATCTTTTTATTTCTTTACTGACACTTAGCACTACCTAAAATTGTGTTGTTCATGCATTCGTTTGCTTGTTCATGGCCTTTTTTCTCCCACTAGAATGTGAACTCCGTGAAAGTGTGGATTTACCTGTTTCATTCATCACATGCACCCAGAACACTAAACAGTGCCTGGCACATAGTAGAAGAATGAATTAAATGAAAGAATCTATGAATGCATCAGCGTACTTTCCCCAGGTTTCCAAAGCTGAAAACCAAGAAAGAGAATCAGTTTAAATATCTAAAGGTTGAATCCTAGGTATAAAACTAAAGGGCTGTTGGTGTCCATGTTTTCTGCTATTGGGCCAAAGCTATGAAAATAATGAAGCCAATGGGCAGAAAAGCAGAGATGAGAGCTAATCATAGTTTTGATGATATTCAAACCTATCATCAGATTCAGGTATATTCCTTTTCTTCCCATAGTATGGTTGTTCATTTTGTGTGTGAGATATCCCAATGCAATTCTAATAAATTCCTCTTTCTTTATTGCTTAAGTTGATTTGAATTTGGTTTCTGAGACTTACAATTAAAGTATTTCAAACTACTCTGCCACTGCTTGTTTCTCTTGTCTTTGCTTCTGTGACTGTCTCTTATGGCATTCAAAGCTCTGGCCATAATATGCTTCCTTCATCTCTCTCTGTCTCTCCAACTCTTGCTCTATCTCTATCTCTATCTCTATCTCTATCTCTATCTCTATCTCTATCTCTGTCTCTGTCTCTATCTCTATCATCTATATCTCAAATCTCTCTCTCTCTCTCTAATCTCATCTTGCTCTATCCCTTGGACCTTTACACATGTGTTTCTATTTGCTTGAACTATTCTTTCCTGGTTTTCCTTTAGGGAAACCTCTTTGGCAGCCCAAACTTGGGGTTTATACTTCATCTGTCATACCATCCTATAGTTATCCCTAATGTGGCATTAGCAACCAGTCTTGCATCTCTCTATCTGTTTCTTTCACTCTTGTATTTTTTCTTATTTATTACTGTATTCTTAGTTCCTGGCACAATGTCCAATATCTACACCTTTGGGGGTTGAATAAATGAATGAATGAACAAACAGAACTGTTTTTTCTTGGCCATCAAAACATAGACTTGAGCATTAATAATCTGCCCCCCCATCAGACTTTTTCCTTTGATGCTGCTCTAAAGTATTGAACTGATTTTTTCAGATTCTGTTTACCTTGGGCTTATGCAAGATTTATGCCTATATTTTTCAATTCTTTTTTTTTCCTGAGGCCCCCTTTTATTTTTCTGTTCATGTTACCCTTTTATACTTACAGGACCTCATTTTTTTTCAGAGCTATTTTCCCCTAGTATGAGATCCTGAAATTTCTGCCTGTTAGTGCCATTTGGTCTGCCACTTTGTCAAATACTAGCAACATGTCAAACCACTAGGCATCTTGTTTAGAATAGGTTCTTGCAGACAATAAAATATATATCCAAACCATCAAGATCATTTTCTATTTAGTATATTCCATGGGATAACCTGTTAAAAATCTTTTCAAAAATCAGAATTGCTATACTACCCTCCAATATTCTTATTTTCTGTGGTCCTTAGTGCTTTAGGAAACAATGAAAATATCCAAGTTTCCTCAAGTTCATTTAATAGCTGAAAAAAATAGTGTGTTCAATTTATGTCACGTTCGGTTGTTCCCAAGGGAAGAGAATGTTCCGATTGACTGTGACCGTGCCCTGTTATTGCACTCTTACTTTGCAGTCTCCAGGAGTCTCATTCTGTGTTCTGCTGGACTTGGTGCAATGATTGTTCCTGCCCTTGCAGTCTGTGGATCTTATAACAGCAATGACACTAAATGATGGCACTTTTCTTGTTGTGCTGGCAGTTCCTCCATGAAATTTGTACCATCACCAAATGAATTTGCAACATTACATGAATACTGTCAAAGTTTGTTCATGCAATTGGATTCTTGACAGTAACACAGAAGGAACAAAGCGGAAATCCTTACAAGGGGAGGAATTTCAAAGAAAATGTCTCTAAATGGAAATGACTTGTCAGACACTGATTATTTCATCATATGAGAATCCCCATCATATGAGAATTTGCCTTCTCCCCATGGGATTACGATGGACAGAATGTGCATTGGGGCTGAAATATTGAACTCTTATTCTCAGCATGCTGGGGGACGATGTGAAGAGTAAAGGTCATGCCCAGAAGTAGAGTAGTTATGTGGACGTGGGACCTGCTTACTCTTCTTTATTCAATTTGGCTTTTAAAAAAGTGAGGGGTGGTGGAATTATTTGTTTTAGTTTTCTCTAATACTCCCAAAGCTTTGTTGGTGGTCACATTTGGACCACATTTGCTCTTATACTCAGATTCTGAAGGTAGAGTTAACAATTTCAAAAGCAGATGGAAGCCATTCAGTGCAACCAAATATATTCATGGTTTATAACTGAGTTGTAGAGAATCCAAATCAAAATTAACCTCAAAAATGATCAATAGAAATTATGTGCTCTTCCACAACACAACTAATCTAAAAAAAAAATATGAAAGACAGAAAATACTATTGATGGCGTCAGCATTGGAGATTACAGATTTTTGTCAGGTGTTATATTAATTAATCTTCAATTACAAACAGGTTGTGCATAAAAACTTTATTAGGGAAACAGGTGTTTGTAAGGAAGAATGCTTTGTTTTTCTACCGAAAGAACATTTCAAATGATAAGACCTTAACAAATTGCTCAGAAAAACTTGCATAATCCGTAATGTAACTGAAGAATGATACTGACGAGTTGCCCAAATATTAGATTCTGAGTGCAGGAGGCTTTTTAGCAGGAAGGGAATAGAATAGAAGGGATATATTTCCTCTCCCTTTCTAGTCTTAAAAGTCAAAAGTAGGTGAAATTTCCCTTTAACACCCTGTAGCTCCATTCCACCTAGCTCCCAGCTCTCTGGGCAATTCTCCTCTGACCTCTAGGCATCCAATACTTTCCTGCTGTTCTGGGCACATTAAGCTTCCCCTCAGGCACTCACATCAAAACTCTTATTTCTTCAATAAGGGTAGGCATTAGAGAAGAAAGCATTCTGATTAGAGTAATTGACAATAAGGTGTGAATCACTGTCAGCCAATAAGCACTTCAGGCAACGAAGAATACTCACTGAAACTCTACAATTTGTCTGGAACTGTGTTAGGCTTGTTGGCTCTATTATCTCTATAAAAATTTATTTTATGGAGGAGGACACTGGAGCTCAAATTCTTTAGAGAACTTGCTCGAAGAATATAGTTAGGAAATCTTGGAGCCATGATTTAAGACACCAAAAATGTTCCATTGGAGGTACATTTGGTGCCAATTAACTGATACAGTTTCAGGTTCAGGCACTGGGAAAACGGAGGTGCTGGTAAGAATGTCAAAAATAATGAGGAGGAATAAGTTGGGGCAGGTTGTTCTGATGAGGCGTATATTCTCCCCTAGACCAAGTTCAACTAGTTCGTATATTTTCTTTCCCGTTCTATCATACTCCACTTTCTACACACAACCAAACTTTATAATGCAGTCATCTAAAAGTTCCAAATTGTTTATAGTCCTAACTTAATTCTTTGCTTTCGTATTCAAATTATCAGGATTTCTGAGTGGAGAACAGGTCATACTTTCATATTTTCATGTGTCACTATTTATTGATGGGGTTTTTTTTTTTTTCCCCCACTGATGGGAGTTTGGAAAGTCTCATACATAGTGGGGATAGGAAGACGCTAATAGTGGAAATTGTGACATCCAGTAGCAGTAACTCTGAGGTATGTGTGGTGGAATTGGAAGGAGGAGGTTTAAGTTGGATGTTTTAAAATTAGTTTTTACCTGAAATCAAGCTTTTCCCTTTACCACTGTGATAATATATATTACATCACTGTTTGGTCTCATAGGCCTATGTTGTGGCCCATAAAAAAGTATCTGTTGTCCAATAAGAAAATCTGGAAAAATCTGGAAAATTGCTTTGGCTAAAAACAAAACAAAACAAAACAAAAAAACCTTCCTCAAAATAAATTAGCATTAGAATCGGGGAATCTCTGTACTGATGTTATTATTATTTTCTTCTCTATAATATCTCACCAATTCTATTGCATATAATGCTAAAAATTGTCACCAAATCATAAATGAGCAAAAAAAAAAAAAAAAAAGCACAACCACCACCAACAGAATACCCTTCTGTCTGAAGAAATTATTTAATATATCTCTTGGTGGCATTTCAATTAAAACAAAGGGCTACCCAAGGTAGTATGATAATGTTTACTGGCCTGTCTTTATATAGATAAAACACAAATTCTCACTAAGACAAAAGTATATTATGATTATAGTACTCTTTAGATAAAATGAATATATTTATCAACATCAAAACACCTATATAGCCCAGAGCTAATCTCATAGACTTTATTTTTTAAAAAAAGTTTATAATTCACTTGACTCTTATTCATCTGCCTGAGGATTTATGCACTATCCATATCATTTTCAAGTTCTTAATTAAATAATTAAGTAAAAGAGATTTAATGTCAGCTGTTGACACATTTTACTACCCTTGTTTACTTTTATTTTCCATTGCAAGAGGCATTTGAAGGCAATTTTCCACATTATCCTCCCCCTGCTCCACAAAATAGAAGCTAATACTTCCACGTCAAACTCCCTTTTGTCCCTTGAGAACCAGAGAGTATGAGTTCTCTTATAGGGATTCAGAAATGCCCTCTTGCCCGAGGACATATCATCTGATACTAAGGAACGGAACTCTGAACATTTAATGAATATCTCCAACACTAACCTTGTGTGAACTGAATCATAAAATGGAAACCAATAGTGTTTCACACACTTTGGCACCCCTCCAGCAAGAAAAGGAGCAGCCCCTCTAAGAGGGGGACTATAAATATCTTCAGTACCTTTTAACTGACAACAGAGACTAGTGTATTGGTTAGAAGTCATGCAAACTGGATCCAAATGATGGCTTTGCCATTTTTCGGGTGCAGCTTTGGACAACTCACACCTCTTGGAGGCTCCTTCCTCCTCTGTAAAACAGGATAAAACAGGATTAATAATATCTACTTCTTACTCTGCAGATTAAATAAGATCAAGTATAAAAAATCTTAAGTGCTTGCACATAATAGGCATTAAATAAATGTTTTTTTTATCCTAGGAAGCAGAGCCCAAGGTGGAGATTGTTGGTCAAGAGGTTTATGGTTGAGTAGTCTCAGGAGAAAGAGAGTGAGGAGGGATGTAGGAGTGAGCAGAGGAAACAAGCTGGCAGAATATGATCTCAGGTGGGAACTAGCTTCCACCTGACTTCCTGGGGAAGCTCTGCAACTCAAATTGTACTAGCAGTAGGGGTGTGCGGGGAGTGTGGCCTTTCCAGTATGGGAGCTCCCATTTGGCAGAGGGCAATTCTCAAGAAAAAGGTGTTAGCAGCAATGGGATGGGGAAGCAGGGAGGGTGCGTGTGTCCCTGTTGGTAAAGGTGGTCTGGATGAGACGCCAATAGCGCCCACTAGAGTCTACACTTGGTACTGCTCAGATCCACTTGCTTCTCACTCCAAGTTCATCCACCCAGGTATAGCTGCTCCAGGATTCTGATTGGTCACAATTTCTGTGAAAACTTAGGGTTGCCCCAACAAACTACACCACCTGCTACTGCATTGTTCCTGAGGCTGAAACTCAGTGGTTTGCAATCTGGGGAGATTTTGCCCCCCAGGGGATATTTGGCAATGTCTGGAGAAATTTTTGTTTGCCATATCTGGAGATTGCTGCTGGCATTATGTTCCACAATGCACAGGATAGGCCCCACTGCAAAGAATCATTCAGTGCGAAGTATCAATAGTACTGAGTTTGGGAAACTCTGCTGTAACTGACATGCATCATTTCATTGCATCTTCACCAATTCTAGATTCTCTTCCCCTACATCCCTCCCCTCAGCAAGCACATTTGGTGGTCTAGGGGTATTGTCTGCTGAGTTGACTTAGACCTTCATCCCTGAGGAACATAAGCCCGATTTAACATGCTTCATCAGTTTATGGCTTCTGCACATGCCCATTTAGTTAAAACTGGATGTGGGAGTACCAAGAGCTACTCCAGTGGATACCTTGAGTTTCAAACCTAAATCTCAACTTGCTACCAACAGGCTGAATGGTCTCATTGAGGGACAGCAAGGTTTGGAACCTCAGCCTTACTCTTAGTTGGTAGAAGGTCAGACATGTAGCTGTGGCAATAGCTAGATTAACCTTAGTGAGAGGAAGAATGTACCTTAAAGTCCCATGTATAGCTCTATGGATTGCTTCTGAGATCATTTGACCTTATTACTTGATGGGTCATAGTGGTAACTTCTGGCCACATGGTCACCTACTGTCTAATGGGGAAAAGTTCAGTTTCTATTATGGCCTAATAGCTTTCCAGGAGTTGGTTGGTTTTGTTTTGGTTTGGGCTTTTTTATATAACAGTTTTATTAAGATATAACTTACATACCATAATTCACACTTCTGAGGAGTACAGTTCAGTATTTTTTAGTTTATTCACAGAGTGGTGCAGCCATCACAGCCATCTGATTTTAGAAAATTTTTATCATCACCAAATAAAACCCCGAACCCATTTGCAGTCAACTTCCATTCTCCCCAATTCCCCCAGTACAAGGCAACTACTAATTTACTTTGTTTCCATGGATTTGCCTATTCTGGAAATTTCATATAAATGGGATCATATAATGTGTGATTTCTGTGTCTGGCTTGTTTCACTTAGCATATAGTTTTCAAGGTTTACCCATGTGGTAGCATGTACTGGTACTTCATTCCTTTTTATTTATAAATTTATTTCATTGTATAAGCATACAAAATTTTCTTTATCTCTTCATGAGTTGATGGACATTTGGCTTGTTTCCACTTTTTGGCTGGTATGAATAATTTGGCTGCTATAAACATTTATGTACAAGTTTTTTCTGTGGCCATATATCATCAATTCCATATACCTAGGAGTGGAATTCCTGGGTCATATGGTAATTCTATGTTTAACATTTTGAGGAACTGCTAAGTTGATTTCCAAAGTGATTGCACCACCATTTTAGAATCTCACCAACAATATATGAAGTGTTTGTTAAGTTTCCTTGTCATTTTCACTTTGTTCCATTGGTTATTTAGGAATGTATTTATTTCCACATATTTGTGAATTTCCCAGTTTTTCTTCTGTTATTGAGTTCTTATTTCATTTCATCGTGAACAGAGAATATACTTTGTATGACTTCACCATTTTAAATTTATCGAGGCTTGTTTTCTGGCCTACACATTTGAAAAGAATGTGCTGCTGTTGTTGGGTTGAATGTTCTAGAGATGTCTAAGTGTAATTGATTCATAATGTTTTTTGAAATCTTTCCCTTTTTTGTTGACTTTCTGCCTAGTTGCTCTATTCATTGAAATTGGAGTACTGAAGTCTCCAACTGTAATGTTGATTTGTCTGTTTCTCCCTTCAATATTGTCAGTTTTGAATTACGTACCTTGGAACTCTTTTGTTTGGCATATATATGTTTTTAGTTATATATCTTCTTGCTTGATTGACACTTTTATCATTATAAAATGTCCCTCTTTGTCTCTAGTAACAATTTTTGACTTGACGTTTATTTCTTCAGATGTTAATATAGCCATTCCAGTTTTCTGTTCATTACTTATTGTATAGCATATCTTTTTCATCCTTTACTTTCAACTTATTTGTGTCTTTGAATCTAAAGTATGTCTCTTGTAGACAGCATATCTGCTAACTTCTGCCTTTTCATTGGAGTGTTTGTCCATCAACGTTTAAAGTAAACCTGATAAGGTAGAATTTACACCTGTCATTTAGCTATTTGTTTTCTACATATCTTAAGTTATTTTGTTACTTTCTTTCTCCATTACTTTGCCCTTTTGCCTTAAATCAGTATTTTTGTTAAATAGGAAATGTACCATTTTAATTCTCTTCTTTTTTATTTTACTATTTTTTAAGTTATTTTTTTAGTTGTGGTCCTGAAATTTTCAAATAACATTAACATCTTAAAATAATATACTTCAAATTAACACCAAATTAATTTCAATACTATCAGAAACTTTTATTCAATATCATTCTTTCCTCTTTCTTTTGTTCTATTATTGTTATAAAAATATGGAAAAATATATCTTTTAACATTTTAAGTCCAACAGTTTTATAATCATTGCTCTATGATGTTATCTTTCAGATAAGACCAGAGAAGGAAGAAATTACAAAGAGAAATACAACTATGCTGTCTTATATTTAGCTATGCAATTACCTTTACTGTTGATTTTTATTTCTTTATGAGGATTAGAGTTATTGTCTGTTGCTCTTTTATTTCGGTTTGAATGAGTTTCTTTAGCATTTCTTGTAGGGTAATTCTTCTATCAGCAAATTCATTCAGTTTTCATCTGGGCATATCTTCATATTTTCTATATTTTTGAAGGATAGTTTTGCTTCATATAGAATTGTTGATTGCCTGTTTTTATTTTTTTTTTCCTCTGCATCTTGAAAATTGCATCCCATTTGCTCCTGGCATCCACCGTTTCTGATAAGATGTCAGATGTTAATCTTATTGTGGCTCCCTTCTCTATGATGAATCACTTAGTCCTGCTGCTTTCAAGATCTTTGTCTTTTGACAGTTTGACCATGACATTTTCAGATATGGCTATCTTTGAGCTCATTTTACTTGGTATTTTTTGAACCTTTCCGCTGCAGATTAACGCTTTTCTTCAAATTTGGGAAATTTTCCATGATTTCTTCCAATATTGTTTTTTCTCCTTCCTTTTTCTTCTCTGTTTTCAGGTCTTCAATTTATTTGGACATTGACTTGCTTGACGATATCCCACATGTCTCCAAGGCTCTGTTCTTTTTTCTTTGTTCTTTTATTTGCTGTTCCTCAGACTGGATAATCTCAACTGACCTATCTTCCAGTTCACTGATTATTTTATCTGTCAGCTCAAATCTGCTGTAAAGCCCCTCTAGTCAATTATTCATTTCAGTTATCTCACTTATTTCTTTCCTGTAACACAAGCCATTGCAACTGCAGGGAATCATGATAGGCCCTATGATTTACCTCCAGGAAAATGAAGCAAACCATC
This sequence comes from Propithecus coquereli, assembly GCF_000956105.1. Lineage (NCBI taxonomy): Eukaryota > Metazoa > Chordata > Mammalia > Primates > Indriidae > Propithecus > Propithecus coquereli. Next base: position 6,927,182 of record NW_012141635.1, read on the forward strand.
ATGTAGCTCTGGCTGCTGCTTTAATCATGAATAATACAGACCTTTGTCCCTAATCCAGGACTCTTTTGTCTTCTGCCAGCATTGTAAATCTTGAAGCACAATCTAATTGTTACCTAAAAGTAAGTGAAAATTCTAGACTCTGTATAGCCTTTGAGTTTTGGCAATGAAGATAGGTTGCTGATAGAGACAAAGATTTCCAGAATAGAAATAATGAGGGGTCTTACAGGCTGGGTTAGGGGGTATGAGAAAACCCCCCAGGGTCTGGTAGTGAATGTTCTTGCCCTAGTGATGGGGTGGGAGAAAGGGCCCCCCCACCCTGTTCTGCCTATTAATGAAAGTTTAGAGACAGAATGATGAGAAGTAGGATTGAAACCAATCTCCTGAATGTGGCCTAGGTTCATTCTCCTCTAAATGGAAGGAGGAAAGAATATTGCAATAAAAATGGGGTGGCAAGCCCCAAGCAGGACCTCAGCCAAATGGTAAGATGACTGGTGGGAGACCCAAAACTGGGATACTTAGGATCAGCAGTGAAGACATAGAGCTTTGGATATCTTTTAAACATCTGACGTTCTTTTGCTAAATTTTAGAGGTCAGCTGCTTAAAACTGAAAGTAAATGCAAAGCCTTACTTACTGGCACTAAGCAATTCTTACAGCCCTGATGCCTTCTTTGCCCTCTACCACATCCTCAGCTGCTTTAAGGAAAAAACCAAGCCACTCAAAGTCTTATTGCTGTGCTGGATATAGGAGTTCAAGTCACTCCCTAGCTGATCCTAGGGGTGCTGGGTGCAAGGTGGCAGGAGATTGCCAAGGATTGCAGGTAGAAACTGCAGGGACATGGGAAGGGGCAGGGAGCCAGGAAGAAACAGCCCTTGATCCTGGAAGGCCCCAATGCTGGAGGTGCACAAGGGAGAACATGAACACATCCTCTGGCAAGAAGCTAAAGGAGAAGAAAACTTACCTGTTCTCTCCAGGACAGTCTTCATTATCCTCCTGCACTCCCCAAGCTCCTAGCTGGGAGGTAACATTATCTCCTGATAGGTGTGACTGTAGCCCCCTGAAATGTAGGTAGTAAAGTCCTTGATATGTATTCCCATGGGGGTAAAGTGCCGGAATTTCAATGATAGGGCTTAAGCAAAATGTGCAATAAAGAAAAAACTGTTAAAGTGACCTTTAGGGTGAAGCCCTATGGGTCAATTCAACATACTTTTGTTATAAAAATACGTAATAGAATTAGTACGTTATTATACCGTAAATGCTCATAAAGTGTGATATAGTTTGGATATTTGGTTCCTCTAAATCTCATGTTGAAGTTTGATCCTCAATGTTGGAGGTGGGGCATAGTTGGAGGTGTTTGGATCATGGACTGAGCCCTTATGAATGGCTTGGTGCCCACCCTGCAGTAATGAGCAAGTTCTCATTTTGTTAGTTCATGCAAAACTGGTTGTTTAAAAGAGACTTGCACCTCCTCCCCTCTCTCTTGTGCCCTCTCTCACCATGTGACACACCTACTGCCCTTTTGCCTTCTGCCATGATTGTAAGATTCCTGAGGCCCCTACTAGAAGCAGATGCTAAGGCCATGCTTCTTGTACAGTCTGCAGAACCATGAGCCAAATAAACCTCTTTTCTTTATAATTTACCCAGCCTCAGGTATTTCCTTTGTGGCAATGATAATGGACTAAGACAAAGTGTCAGAAGAGATTTTGTTGTTTAGGGCTTTAAAAAATATGCTAGTAGGACAAAGTGCCCTGTCATTTGTAACCAGTGGGGTAGTCAGCGTTTAGCATCAGTGCCTTTCTCCTCTGATGTCCAGAATTGTTACTCTATATATGATGTCCTGCTGATTGGAAAGTCAGAAGTCTCAGTCTCAATGGGCCTGGCTGTGATGTTATCATACCTTAGTCAGCCGGGGTGGTTAACAAACTCTGGCAAAATTCAAGGACTATATTGCAAGTACAGTTTCTTAGGACTATGTGGGCGAATTTATAATGCTCAATTACTTCAACAATCAATCAAACACAACCATCTTTTTTGGCCCCACTATTACCAAAAAGAAGGCCCAGATTCTTACTGGGATTATTTAAATATTGGAGGCGGCATTTGTCTTTCTTGTCAAGTGAAAATAGTGTGTTCAGGGAATCTGCTAACCTGGACCCAGCTTCATCTTGGTATTTTATGATGGGTGGTAGCTACTCCTTTGGGGGAAACTTATCTCTCCCTCAGCTGCCTGAAGCAAAGTTGCTGGCTCAGTGGGGATCCCAATTCATAGAGGTTCCCCTCAACTCCTGGGCCTAGTTGCCCTATGGTTCAGCCAAGCTGAAACTTGTTGGTGCCCACTGGGGATGCTGTGGCTGTTTAGCCTCAGTCCAGCTACACAGAACTGAAAATGGGCATGGTGGCTCCACTCACTGGACAAAACTCAGGGTTGTGCTCACAGCTCAGGCCAATATGCCCCTTGATATTTGTAGTGACTTGTGCTGGTCTAGCCATTTGAATTGTCACTTGAAAGACCATAGATAGGCAGATTAAAGACACACCTATTTGTGGTCACAAACTGCAAACAAATTGTGGCTGCCGATTGGTGGTCTGGGTCACTCATGTGGCCCATGTGGCCTCATATCACTTATTGTAGATGCCCAGGGTAAGGGTCCATTCTCTGACTGAAACAAAGCTGCTGCTCACACCTGCAATGCCCAAATCACTCCCTCATCACCCAGATCTGTTATCACATTGGAATATGGCCACATATCACCACCAGGCTCTGGGGTTCTATGTCTGATACAGAGGCTACCACTGCAGGTTAGATTTGTGGTTCCTGCCAGTAGGTGACTTGTTTGTCTCAAGAAGGACACATTGCAGGGGCTGGTGACCCTGCCTGCTCTTGCAAGATTGACTACATTGGAATTTTGACCTTCCTCATCTCCTCAGGTTACTAATGATGCTGCAGTACTTTTGACAGTTTTTCAGGTTATCGTATTGTGTTCACTTGGGCCATTGAAATTAATCTGTGTTGTGTTTTTCACTCTCTGGATCTTCTACAATCAGATAGTGATGTTCTTTTTGTCACAAAGGCCATCCAACAGTGGGCCAATGGTTAAAGTATTGAATGGACATTTCATGCCTCCTGATCTATAGATTTGGAGTGTTGTTGAACACTGGAAAGACTTCTGACTCTATCACCTCCATGTCCTCTTGCTTCACATCCCTCAGTAATAGTGTGAGTGAGGTTGTGCCTAGAAAGGGATTCTCTCATCTCAGCTACTTCCTGAGAAAAAAATTCAAAGTACGACTGGAGTATAACTGGAGAAAAGATAAAGTTGCAAGTTCTGGGATTTGGTACACTAATTTTGTGGGGTTAGAGGAAGAGAAAAACCCCTGGTACCCAGGGGGAGAAGAACTTACATTCCAGAAGGTATGGGGGATGGTTGGAAACGATGAATCCTCTTTGTCCTGTAGATATGGCACTGCTGCCTGAGTCAAGTGGCAGCAGCATCTGATGATCCAACCTAAGGCCGAGTTTGTTGTCTCTGTTTACATGCTATAAAAACAAAAAGAACCCCTTAGGTAGACACAGCAGGCCTTGACCTATTCTGCTGTGTCTGATGCTGTCAACAGCAGTTTTCTAACAGGAACACATACATACACAACCTTATTCCAATCTGACTGATCCTGCATTTCTCCTGATGCCCGAGTGGGCCTTGGGTCGTGCCATGTGTAACTGCAAGGCTACAGTTACTCCGTGAAGCTATCCATGGGGCTTAAAAAATAATGTAATGGGGATCCAAATCAACTTTAAAGACAAACTCTGACTGGAGTGACTGAATAGTGACTTTTCAGGTCATGGTTGTATGTGGGGAGAATGGACCATGGACTATCTCTCCATTGGGGATGGAGGTTGCTTTTTGGCTCATCTTTTGTCCTGTGTAATTATTGGAAGTCTTGCAGCATCTCTTCCATCATAGCCTTTTGATTAAGACAGTTATACAGGTCCATCTGGATTTAAGGATCAATGTCACTATACGAAGTGTGTGAGGAATGAAATATATATCGACACAGCCATCTTTGTAATTTACAATCTGCTACACTTTATTGTGATGGTATTTTATTTTCACATCTACTGAAATAGCTTTCAATGATTCCTCCACTTTCAACTATAATGAATCCACTTATTTTAAATCTAATTGTATGTGATTACTGTTGTGCTATTTATTCACATTATTGCAATCAACCTTGGTGTTGTGTGAATGAAATATTTTCATTATTAAACCCCATGCCTTGGGGGGTTTTCACTGTATATGAAAAGGATTTTGCTCTGTTCTTGGCTATATACTCAGAGACTAGAACAGTGCCTGATGTATACTAGGTACTCGGTAAATATTTATGGAAGGAATTAAAAACAAGGGCTATGTCAGCTTTCCATAAGCAGTCAACAGGTGAAGTCCATGATATGAGAGGCAAAACTGAGGGTGGGTAACAAGAGCCATTAAGAGGTCAAAAAACCCAAAGACAGTCAAGTAAGAAATTATCAAAATTCAAGTGACATACTCATTGCCATCAAATTTTGAACCATTAAACTCAGCATAAAAGGTTCTTTTTTGCCTGGGACTGTTTTATTAGCATTTTCATGTGTATAGAAGTTTTATTTCCCTGGCCTTAGCATTTGTAAAACACTGTTTGGGATCTAACTATGATAGATTGGCCAATGAGATTCTCATTCCTCCACTAGCACTTTAGATATATATGAAAAGTCTCTCATTTATATGATCATATGTAATTATCTGACAGACTCCACAGACAGAAATTAATAGACTCATTTTAAATGATTTACTTGTTCTAGGTTATCAGATTTTAAGTGGCGCTGATTTGATTCAAACTTATTTATTGTTTTTTCTTCTTTAGCTCCATCATCTTGACCAAGATTTAAATTATCTATTCTGATCTAGTGCAGTTATGAAAGACAGTGACAAAACATATTTTTAGCCTGTGCTTACCCACTGGTAGAAAAGGCAACCATCCATGCAGAGTGATTTTAGTTGCATTAGGATGGTTATCTTAATTAAAGATACTTACCCCTTGAGTTACTGATTATAATAATAGTGGTAATTGTCATAGTTTTAGTAGTAGCTAACATGTATTTAAATTTTACCGTGTGTTAAGCTGTTTCCTGAATGTTTGCTTTTTTGATCACACATTTTGTTAACATAGAACAGAATATTTGATATCTTTCATTCAATAATTAGGGATAAAGTTTAAAGTGTAAGTATCTCTTGCATGATTCAGTTTCATAGTGAGTCTTTCTTGCTTATCTGCTTTATAGCAAACCTTGAGGTCCCAGGTCAAATTTCTTCACCAACTTCAGTGCACTTGGGAGGTTTTCATTTTCCAAACTGATAGCTTTTATTGTCTGTTTCATTTATTTTATATTTACTGTCTATTGTCTTGTATGTGAGTACTCATTATAGAGTACTTCCTGTTAAAGATAACACTTATTTTGTCTTTTGTACCAAATATGAATAACAAAAACATTTATATTTGTTTGAAGATAGGATTTTTATCCTTTTTTTCCACCTACAAGGAAACTTACACAAAATACAAACAATAAAATAAAAATAAAATTGAGAACAGAAAAATACAAATCAGAATAAAAAGCAGTGAACAGTTTAGAAAGTAGAATGTGCAGGAAATAAATTCTTTTCACTCTGCTTATTCTGGTAGTCCAAGGGAAGGAACATTCAGGCATTTATCTGATTTACATTGAAGAAAACATGTTAGCCTTTCAGGAGAACAAAATCATTTCATGGCACTAATATTTAAAATAAATTTATATCATGGAAGCATCTTATAGGAACCCTGAGCAAATTAATAAGAAATATCCTCAATGATAGACCTCAGCACACCAGTAGAGGTTTTAAAATAGTTTTTCTAAATGTGTTCCTTACACATTGCTTAATTAAGACAGATTTTATAATACTGAAGCACAAGTCAGTAAAGGCAATATAGGGGTAGTCTAAAAGAGTGATATGAAAATATAGATTTCTACATAACCCAAAGATCCAAAACCCCTGATTCAATGTCCAATAAACGTATCAAACTGTTTATTAATGTTTTTGAAGAAATGAGATGCTGCCTATAAAGGTGATTAGCTGATAAAAGTTCATGTCTTGTTCAAGGCTGGGGCTTTGTCAAACGGATGTGTAGACTTCTCTTTGGAGACCTGAGGGGTTTTGTAAAACCAATAAATGGAATACATATTTTTAAAAAAGATTAACAGAATTAATTTTCATTTTCAGTTCCAAAATTCAGCTTGTCACCCCTCTCAAAATATAACTTATTTTTGGAAAGAAATCTTGTTGAATCAACTTCTTTGACAAACAAAAACATACGATTTTTCCTAAATAGTGCAATTAATTTTTTTGGCAAACTTATTTATTGAAATAGAGCAAAGATATAGAAAAGTGCACACATCCTGAGTGTTCATTAGAACTATCACAAAGTGAACATACCTGAGTAACCATGACCCAGTCAAGCCAGAGAACATTCTCTGCATCCTAACCTCTACCATGTCCATTCAGGTCACCATTCCCTCCCTATGTAAAGATAACCACCATCTTACCTTTAAATACCATAGCTTGGTTTTGCTTTTTTTGGAATTTTTGTAAAAGGAACAATACAATTTGCATTGTTTTGTATCTAACTTCTTTTGCTCAATGTTATATGAGGGGACTTCAAAAAGTTCATGGAAAATGGAATGTAAAGATAAAAATAAAAATATAAATTTTATTTCTCAACATAAGCTCCATCTAGTTCAATACACTTTTCTAAGAGATGATACCAGTCATTTAGTCCATCCTGAGAGAACGGAGGGTCCTGGAAATTTACTCAGGTCAATGCAGTCTGTTTTACATTATTAACTGAAGAAAAATTGGCACTGTTTAATGATTTTTAAGATTGAAAATAAAAAGAAGTCAGAAGGAGCCAAATTAGGACTGTAAGGTGGATGCCTAATGATTTACCTACAAAACGCTTGCAAAATTGCACTTATTTGAAGAGAAATGAACAGGAGCATTGTCATGATGGAGAAAGACTCCTATGAATATTTTTTGGGTGTTTTCCTGCTAAATCATTGGCTAACATTTTCAAAACACTCTCATAATAAGCAGATGATATTGTTCTTTGACCATCCAGAAAGTCAACAAGCAAAATTTCTTGAGTATCCCAAAAAACTATTGCCATGACCTTTGCTCTTGGCTGATCTGATGTCGCTTTGGACCACTTCCATCTCTTGGTAGCCATTGCTTTGTTTGTGCTTGGTCTTCAGGATCATACTGGCAAAGTCTTATTTCACATCTTGTTACAATCCTTTGAAGAAATGCTTTGGGATCTTGATCCCACTTATTTAAAATTTTCATTGAAAACTTTGTTCTTGTCTGCAGCTGATTTGGTCCCAACAGTTTTGGCATCTACCTAGTGGAAAATTTGCTTAACTTTGATTTTTCCATCAGAACTGTGTAAACTGAACCCGTTGTGATGCCTACAGTGTTAGCTATTGTTTATGCTGCTAATCATCAATCCTTTTCAGTTAGGGCACCAAGAAGATGAATTTTTTTCCTCGAAAATTGATGTTGATGGTCTTCTGCAGGCTTCGTCTTCAACATCATCTTGTCCCTTCTTAAAACAACTTATTCATTTTCATTGCTGATTTCTTTGGGGGCATTGTCCCCATAAACTTTTCATAAAGCACTAACAATTTCACCATTCTTCCATCCACACTTCACCATAAATTTGGTGTTTGTTCTTGCTTCAATTTTATCAGAATTCATGTTGTTCTGATAGGGGATCTTTTCAAACTGATATCTTATCCTTCTTAGTGTCTCAAACTAGTTTCTGTTCTAGCTTTTTATCACAAGCTGCTATGAATTTTTTTTTTTTGGTGCAAAAATTTTTTGAAATCCATGCATAGCTTTTCATAATATACATTTTCCATGAGCTTTTTGAAGACTCTTCATGTTTGTGATTCCCAAACTCAAGCTTATGTTGTAACATATAGCAATATTTCATTTCTGAATAGTATTCCATTGTATAAATGTACCACACTTTATTTTACCCAATTCAAGTACTATTGAATATGCAGGATTTTCTAGTTTTGAGCGATTATAAATATCACAGCTTTGAACATTCTTGCACAAATCCATTAGTACCCGTATAGGAGTGAGGTTGCTGGATCATCAGGGAGATATATACTCAATTTTAATAGATACTGCCCCCAAATGAAGGACTAATTTATACTCCTATTAGCAGTGTGAGAATTTCAGTTGTTCATCATACTCAACACTTGTTTCTGTCAGTCTTTTAATTTGAGTCATTCTGGTTGATGGGTAGTGGTATCTCACTGTGGCTTTAGTTTGCATTTTCCTAATGACTAATAAAGGTGACCATTTTGTCATATGCTTATTGACTATTTGGATATCCTTTATCTGAAGTATTTTGCCAATCTTTCTATTAGTTTTTATGTCTTTTTCTTAAATAGTGTTAAACATTTTTAATATATTATGCTATACTAATATGTTATGAATATGAGCCCTATGTTTTCAGTCTCCTAATTTTTTATGAATAGAAGTTTTTAATTTTAATAAAGCCTAATACATTAGTCTTTTCTTTTAAGTTCTTGCTTCTTGTGTCTTTTCCTATCTGAGGTTATGAAAATATCCTTCTTTGCTTTCCTTTAGAAACCTTGAGGTTTTTTCTTTAACATTTAGGTCCACATAGAATCTTTTCATTACAACTGCAATGAAATAGTAAACATAATGATAATAATAATAGTAGCTGCCATTTTTTTGTGTGCTAGGCAGCTGATGTTCTGGAATTTTAATTCTCAAAATAATACTGCAATGTAGGTGTTATTATCTATATTTTAAAGATAAGAAAATTGAAGCTCAGAGTAGTTAGTATCTGTTGCTGCCTGTCTCATTCCATAGACCACATGTTTATCATTTCAGTGTATTTCCTTAAAGCAGTTTCTACTTGTGAACTGTGCACAAGTAAAAGCCTTAAAATCTGTATAAATGTCCTAAATGTAAAAACTCCAATTCCATGAGAAAGAAATCAAGTGAATAAAATAAAAATAAAAAGCAACATTTGGTGGAACACTGAAAGCAGCACATCAATATAATATAAAAATATAAAAAGATGAATATAATACACTGAGAACTTAGAAAAGAAGAAAATAGATCAAAAGGATTAGCAACAATAGAGGCTGACAAATGAAATCATTAATGTACTGCTTAAATCTGCAAAGTGTTGTTGAAAAGCAAGCAAGAAAGAGAAGGAGCAGTGAAAATTGATGAAAGTCAGGGACATAAATAATTCTGAGTGTTATCACTTTATAGCTTAGATTTCTAAGCTCACACTCAAGGGGCTTCTTATTTCCTTGTTATTACTTTGTTTTCACTCAGGTAAGCTCTCTTCCAGAAAAGGGAGATGGTTCTGTTTCTGGCATATCTGCTGTTGTCAACATGACAAAATGGAAAGTTTGTGTTTAATCTCACCAGTACCATCAGAATATTGCTTTCTATTGAACCATTTTTAAAAGCAGGCTTCTATTTAAATGGGTAAACATAAGTGAAATAGATAGCTCCAAATAAAAAAATGAAAATATAAATACAGCATATCATTGCTCTCTAATTTTTAGCATGTGATTCCCCTGTTTCAAAATGCAAATATATATATATATGTATATATATATCATTACCCTTAGAGTATCCTAGGAGAAACTCACGATGATCTCTTCCAATCAGAAGAAAGATTCTATGTGGCCAACTACTTATTCTGTCACCCATTTGCTATTTTGTAATGATAAAGTTAATATTCCCTCAACTCTGGGCTTCTTTATGTTGCTGTTGTTGCAAAAATAGTGTTTTTTTTCATTAGATTTTCTGTGAATCTAATGAAATGGTGAAAACTGTCACAGTCGAAGACTGCATTCCTTAGTATAGTCTAACCTTTGAAACAGTGCTTAAAAGAATTTACTAAAGTGTGAAAGCAGAGCAGAGCAGCTTTTGTGCCGTTTATCTGAATTGATGACGATGGTCATATAGAGAGGATTTGAAATAGTTAAGGCATTTAAGATATTATAAATTTGTTACAAAATGTTATAAAATATTATAAGTATAAATAAAAACATTATCACTACTCAAAATAGTTAACCATTATAACACTCCACTACATGATTGTGATTGAAGGGAATTTTATGAGAACTCAATATGGTTTGTGAGGGAAAAATGTACTCGTGGAGTGGGATATATTTTTATAAGGATTTTTTTTTTTTTTTTTGAGACAGAGTCTCACTCTGTCATCAAGGCTGGAGTGCAGTGGCCTCATCATAGCTCACTGCAACCTTGAACTCCTGAGCTCAAGTGATCCTCCTGTCTCAGCCTCCCGAGCAGCTAGGACTACAGGTGTTTGCCACCATGCCTGGCTAATTTTTCTATGTTTTGTAGAGAAGGGGTCTTACTCTTGCTCAGGCTGGTCTCAAACTCCTGACCTCAAGCAATCCTCTCGCTTTGGCCTCTCAAAGTGCTGGGCCATCATGCCCGGCCTATGAGGATATTTGTTTGATATGAGAAATCAGTACTTGCAAATGAACTTGCTTCTCCTGTTCTCAGACTCCAGCACTAAGCCCTCACCTGGAGATAATCCATCATATGATCTTTGTTACTCACAACTAGTCTCTTGACCAAGTTAGTGAACATATTTGGAAAGGCCCATGTGGAAGAACGGAATGCTGAAGGCTGCACTATCTTTCACCAAAATAGTCAGGGAGGTGTCTCTATGGAAGACCTCAGAAACCAGGAAGGAGTGATACAGTAAACGAACATTTATAGTAAATGAAAATTTAAAATAGAAATAGGTAGTGTGAGAGAGAAATGGTGTTTATTTTTTCTTAATAAAAGAAAAACAAGAATGTAAACAGGAGAAAAAAACTATACAACTTTAGAAAGTTCACATGGTTTGGTTGTGCCCATCTCCTTGCATGAAGAGTAGGTAATCTGTTCACCAACCTGAAGTGGTCATCTATTTCTGTTAGAAGTGTAGGAAATGGCTTGTATATAATATAAATAATTCCCAGTAAAAATGAAATAGTTATTCATTTAATTATTCATCCATTTAACAGACATTTATTGAGTGCTATTTATGTGACGGGCATATTCACAATCTAGACATCCGAATATATACAATTCCTAACCTCAAGGAATTTACAGCCAGTAAAGGGTATATCCAAGTCAGCAAATTACCAAAAAAATAATTTTTCTCAGTGCTGTAATGGAAGAAGGACCATGGCACTATTTGAATAGAGACTAAGAATGCCAAATTTCACCTAGGATAGTGGACTTTCTGGAGTAGGAGATGCCTGAGCTAATTTTAAAGCTTAAGTAGGACATTACCAGATGGGCAGAAATGAGAGAATAATTTCAAATAGAGGTAGTACTTCAAACAAAATCATCTAAATATGAAAAGCATGCACTATTTGGTAAAATTCATGTAAATCCACATTGCTAAAACTTAGGTTTCAGCATATTGTTGAAAAATAGGTGTATAAGTCTGAAGTGCACTATGGAAGAGCAGTTTAGAGAAGTAAGCAGGGGCCATATTCTGCAGGGCCCTCTACATGCGAACTCATTTTCATGCAATGGGGAGCCTTAAAGGATGGTTAGGTACGTGACTGGCAAATTCTGGGATTTGCATCTGAGAGTTTCTAGCAGCTTGTTGAAGTTATTCTGGAAATGGCAACACCAGGAGGAAAAATAATAATAACAGCAAGGGCTGGCACTTATTGTATACTATGGGAGAGGCATTGTCTGAGCACTTTCCATGTAAGATCTTGTTTAATCTTCACAACCACCATGCCAGGTAAATTTTATTGTATTATTGATTTGGTTTCATAGATGAGGAAATGGAGGCCCTGAGAGGTGAAGTAACTTTCCTATGATCGCATAACTTGAAAGTGGCAGAACCAGGATACACACACAGACAGATTGTCTCCAAGAGACGTCTCCAAGTGCCACAGAAAAGGCAGATCAAAGAAAGACCAAAAACTACAAATTTGGTAACTAGCCAGTTCACAGTGACCTTGACAAGGACAATTGCACTGGAGTGGTGACAGCGTAAGGCAGATTGGGTTGAGAGGAAATAAGTTAAGAAAATGGGGACTGTGGCACATATTTGTGCAACTGTTTTAAGTGGCTTGGCTATGATGGGTCAGAGAAAGGGGACCAGACTAGAAAAGGAATCACGGAAGTTTTTGGTTGCTTATTTGTTTTATATATTTGTTTGCTGATGAAGAGTCTAGTAGTAGTTTATAAGCCTGAAGGGGAGGGGTCACCCCGAAAAGGAAATCAAAGCGACGTGACCGTGACCGTAGGGGCTCACTGACTGCTAAGACACAGGGAAGAAAGGACGTTCACTAGGCCCCTGTCGTTATCTGATCCAGAAGGGGTAAGATTACACAAACAGATGCTGTGTGGCTGGTGGTGAATATATTAATCTTAGGCAGCAGGTATTATTAAGTTCTCAGGCGCCAGACCCTGTTCTGAGCTCTGTATCTGTGTTATCAGTTTTAAGATTCACAACAACCCCATTGGCATCAAGTCACTTGGGTTAAAGTCCTTTTTGAGAGTAACTTTCATGGTCTTGTTAACATTCATATTCTTTCTCTTTCCTATGCAAGCTTATCATTTATTCACAATTCTCTAATTCTACTCCCTCATATTTGACTTTTTGGCAGAAAAATACTAAGTTCTCCTATGATCATTGATATCATCCTTAGCCATTATTTCTGCATGTCCTTGGAATAGTAGAGTTCATGTAGAAGAAAACCTGGGCGCTATTAGGGCAGTGATGCAGAGGTAGAAGGAAACTGGAAATACAAGTTGTGAGTATGTATTGTTAATATGAATGTGCATCCTATTATCTGAAGGGTCTCGTTAGAGTAGCCCTGAGCCTTGCATACCAGGAAGACATATGTGATGGCATTTGGTAGTGGGAGACACTCAGAGCTTTTGGCCTGCTCAGACCTGTTCCAGTTCCTCAGACTAGCCATGACAACCAGTCTGTCTCTACGGACCTGAGGGAGGACAGGAAGCTCTGCCAAGAACACCCATCTGTGTTGGCTTAGTTGTATTATCCTGAGCTAAGTAAACTCTTAAACCAAGTTATATCTGACGCTGGGATCTAAGTAAACTGTAAGTTGTGGCGCTTGGTCATTTGTATGCGATCCACCACATCCATGAGTGGAGTCTGTGACATTGGCTAACTTCTTTCTCTGTCCCCACAGCACTTATTCCAAATTCTTACCCTTTCCTTGAGGTTGCTATTTCATTGTACCGCAGGCAATGACTTCTAGAGAGACCATGAGGCTTTTAGACAAGATCCTCTCAATTTCCCACCTCTCTCTCCCTATTATAGCGAAAGGTTGTGGATAAATAAGAGCACAAATTTTGAAATCAGACAGCTGGGGTTTCAAGTTCCAGTTGTGTCATTTACTAGCGATGTGGCCTTAGGCAAGTCATTTAACCTCCCTGTGCTTGTTTCCTGTCTCATGGGGTGGTTGTGAGTCTTACAACCAAAGTAAAAAAATGCTATATTGACATTGACTGTCACAGCCATACAGTGTTTGTAGCAAGTAGGAATGTAAATAATAGTTAACATTAAGATACCTAATGATGTAAACCTTATTAATACTTCAATACCCCTTCACCCCTATCAAAAAGAAAAAATACAACACAGGGGATACATGCTATAAATGCAGTCAAAAAAATTCAACATCTATCTATTCCTATTAAAAAATCATAAAACCAAAAATAAAAGGATGCATGTTCAGAATAATAGAGAATAACCACTTTAATGCAGCATTTTAAACAGAAAAAAAAACCATAAAAACATTAACACATTTTTTAGCAGGAAAACATTAGCAGCATTCTTACTGATGGATCAAACAAGGATATCAAAATTCTCCTGTATTACTTAGTTCTGGTGTAGACATTAGGACATGAGGTATAAAAACAATCTTAATTGTTGGAAAAGGGAAACACAATTAGAATTATTTTTCCTAAACTATTATTCTGTCAACTGAAAATCCAAGAGAATATGTTAAAAAACTCATAAAGAATATAAGGTAGCCTTGAATCACCAAAAAAGCATTCTATATGCCAAAATTACCGGTTTGAATATTCATTTATTTTTTCCATAAACACCAGAATACCAACAAAATCATACAAAATCATTAAACAATTGGAGAATATATCAAATATGAAACCAAAAAATTACACAAATGATGCAAGATAGAAATAATAAAGCTTTAAAAGAGAATGAAATAGATAAATCCCAGGTAAATCTATAAAAAAACAGAAATGGTGGTTAGAAGCATGTACTATGGAGCAAAGAGGAGATAGCTCACTTCTTGGCTCTATCAGTTAATAGCTGGGTAACCTTGAACTGGATCCTTAACCTTCATTAGCAAAGTTAGCCCTGGCTCAGCTAATTCCCACCTACACAACAAATGCAGTTAGATTGTTTCAACCTGTCCTCTATCTTGGAAAATTTGGGTTGTTTATGATGTTTTTGACAAATAAAGCTTTTAAATTTTTAATTAGTCAGATCTCTAAATCTTTTTTATGTGTTTGCCTCTTGGCATTACTTTCCATCTCTCTCCTTGGACCCTTCTGTTTTGGCTCTCTTCCTAGGTTATTTTCTTTCGTCTGGGATGAGAACTCTTTATTTGTCCATTCACTTTTCTCAAGAGAAGCTTTTCACCACCTTCTACACAGGTAGAGATACGAGTTTACATTCTGTCATATTAAAAGACATATTTTTTTATTGTAATACCCTGAAGAGGGAAGGTTTATGTTGAATCAAAAACTAAAAGACATATAACTCCTATTTTTAAAAGCATTTTATCCAAACCAAGAAAATAAAACACCTAGGAATATATTTAACCAAGCAGGTGAAAGACATCTATAGGAAGAACTATGAAACACTGAGGAAGGAAATCATAGAGATATAAACAGATCAAAAAACATATCATGCTCATGGATTGGCAGAATCAATGTTGTTAAAATTTCTATATTACCCAAAGTGATTTACAGATTTAATGCATCCCCATTAAAATACCAACATCATTTTTTGCAGACCTAGAAAAAATAATTCTACTCTTCGTATGGAACCAGAAAAGACCCCATATAGCCAAAGCAACGCTAAGCAAAAAGAAAAAATCAGGAGGCACCAATTTACCAGACTTCAAGCTATACTATAAGGCCATATTAACCAAAACAGCATGGTACTGGCACAAAAACAGAGACATAGACCAATGGATCAGAATAGAGAGAACGCAGATACAAAACCATCCTCATATGGCCACCTGATTTTTGACAAAGCTGACAAAAATGTACACTGGAGAAAAGAATCTCTATTCAATAAATGGTGCTGGGAAAATTGGATAATCACATGTAGAAGACTGAAACAAGATCCACACCTCTCACCACTCATGAAAATTAATTCATGATGGATAACACACTTAAACCTAAGGCATGACACTATAAGAATTCTAGGGCCAGGCGCGGTGGCTCACGCCTGTAATCCTAGCACTCTGGGAGGCCAAGGCGGGTGGATTGCTCAAGGTCAGGAGTTTGAGACCAGCCTGAACAAGAGTGAGACCCCATCTCTACTAAAAAATAGAAAGAAATGATCTGGACAACTAAAAATATATATAGAGAGAAAAAATTAGCCAGGCATGGTGGCACATGCCTGTAGTCCCAGGTACTCGAGAGGATGAGACAGGAGGATCGCTTGAACCCAGGAGTTTGAGGTTGCTGTGAGCTAGGCTGATGCCACGGCACTCTAGCCTGGGCAACAGAGCCAGACTCTGTCTCAAAAAAAAAAAAAAAAAGAATTCTAGAAGAAAGTGTTGGAAAAACTCTTATAGATATCAGCTTAGGCAAAGAATTTATGAAGAAGACCCCAAAAGAAATCACAATAACAACAAAAATAAATAAATGGGACCTGATCAAAATAAAAATCTTTTGCACAGCAAAGGAAACACTCATTAGAACAGACAACCTACAAAATGGTAGAAAATATTTGCATGCTATGCATCCAATAAAGGGCTGATAACCAGAATCTACAAAGAACTCATGCAAATCAGCAAGAAAACATCAAACAACTCCATTAAAAACTGGGCAAATACATGAACAGAAGCTTTTTTCAAAACAAGATAGATTAATGGCCAATAAACACATGAAAAAATACTCAACGTCTCTAATCATCAGGGAAATGCAAATCAAAACCACAATGAGATATCACCCAGCTCCAGTGAGAATGGCTTTTATCAAAAAGTCCCAAAACAACAGATGCTGGCATGGGCGCAGAGAGAAAAGAACACATATACATTGTTGGTGGGACTGCAAACTAGTACAACCGCTATGAAAAATAGTATGGAGATACCTCAAAGAACTAAAAGTAGGCCTACCATTTGATCCAGCAATTCCACTATTGGGTGTTTACCCAAAGGAAAAAAGTCATTTTATCAAAAAGACACTCGCACTCAAATGTTTACAGGAGCACAATCGCAAAGATGTGGAATCAACCCAAGTACCCATCAATACATGAGTGGATTAATAGATTGTGGTATATGTATACCATGGAATACTATTCAACCATAAAAAATGGTGAACTAATACCTTTTATAACAACTTGGATGGAACTGGAGACTGTTCTTCTAAGTGAAGTATTGCAAGAATGGAAAAACAAATACTACATGTGCTCACTGTTAAATTGGAACTAATTGATCAACACTTATGTGCACATATGGAAATAAAACTCAATGGAAATCAAGCAGGTGAGGGGGGTGCGGAGGCAGGGATGGGTAAATTCATACCTAACAGGTACAATGCACACTTTCTGGGTGGTGGGCAAACTTACAACTTTGACTCAAACTATACAAAAACAATTAATGTAACCAAAATGTTTGGACCCCATAATATTCTGAAATTTAAAAAAAATATTTTATCTCAAAATTTCTTTCTCTCTCTTTCTCTCCCTTTCTCTCTCTCTCTCTCTCTCTCTCACACACACACACACACACACACACACTTACCTGTAGGTTTATTTTCCTAGGCTTGTTTTCTCATCTGTTGATGTTGTATTGATATGGACTAAATTTTGCAAGATAGATCAAATTGGTTTTAGAATAAGACAAAATACAAATAAATAATATTATCAGAATATTCAGCCTGAAGAGAAGTGAAAAGCTGTTCTAGCTGTATCTTCAAGGGAATGGCCTTGAAAAGTTTTATTACCAGGTAAGAGTTTATGCAGAGATACAGAAGACATTACTGGAAAGGTGCTTCATTCAAACCATGGTGAGGATGATGGCACTGATGCCACCTATACTGATATTTTCTACAACCTTTCTGTACCCCACCCCTACCCTGTTGTTATCTTTCAGTCTTTAGAAGATTGGGACAGAAGGTGTCAATATAGTATTTTTTATTTTGGTTTGCATAAAAATCACCTGCAAAAAATGCTAAAATGCAGATTCTACGGCAACACTCTTGAAAATTCTGATTCAGTAGGTCTGGGGGAAGGTGAGAATTTGAATTTTGAGAAGTAATCCCCCTCCGTGGCCACGACGATTCTAACACATGGGATACAAACCAAGCTTTGAGAAACATGGTATCAACAAACCACTGAACTATATGCTTACTGGTATTTTTGTTATAGTTGTAAAAATGAAAAAAGTGAAATTAACCTAATTTTTAAATTTTTCATTTCTTTGTTTTTATTTTAATGAAACTTTGACATATGTTTGTTTTCTGGTTTTGCTAGCTTCATTAAATAAATTGATGTCTTTTAAAAGATGTTTTTGTGATGTAAACTGTTCATAAAGCAAAAGAATTTTCTGTTACTTAAGAGTTTAAAAGATTCAGTAGGCAAAATAATCTAACTCTGAGTTTTTATTTGTTTGTTTGAAGTAACTTCATAAAGAGCTTATTATTCAGTATCTGCAGTGGTTATTGATCTAATGAAAATTGCAAATTGAGTTAAGAGATGGAAGAGTAGCCAAGGTTGGCTAGAACATATCATACGCAATGCGAGTCTAGTGGAATATAGAACTAAAAAATTCATATAGGACTGGATCATGGAGGATCCATGGTATTGATCCATAGGTATCGAATAAACAGCTTACAAAGCATTTACATGTACATTATATCATTTTATGTTTATAATAGCACTGTGAAATCAATATTATCTCCATCCTTCTTTTATAAAGGAGGAGAGCAAAGATTGGGATCTAGAAGCTGGGTGCTGATTAGGAAACCAGACCCAAGTAAGTGTCAGTGAGAAAAAACATCTGGAGGGACCAAATAAAATGTTAGAGCAGATCATCCACAATGCTTATCAGATCGGAGCTTTGCAGGGCCTGTATGATAGCAATCCCTCTGGGTGTTCAGTACTGCTAGCCTCATACTGGTTTTGCCATCTCAGAAAAAGCATTTAGCAAAAGCATCTTTTGCTTTATAATAAACCTACTTCTGACCCTGAGTAAGTATGTAAATTCTAACAGAAGTTTCAAGATGTAGTAGCTAAAATATTGACTGATAGAGTGAAAAATTCATAAATTCTTCAGAAAATTATGCACCTTAATATATGCCAGTAAGGAAGTCATGACTGCTCATATAGGGATCGTTTCTTTCTTTTTCTTTCTTTCTTTCTTTCTTTCTTTCTTTCTTTCTTTCTTTCTTTCTTTCTTTCTTTCTTTCTCTCTCTCTCTCTCTCTCTTCTTCCTTCCTTCCTTCCTTCCTTCCTTCCTTCCTTCCTTCCTTCCTTCCTTCCTTCTTCCCTCCTTCCTTTTTTTTACGTCAGGGTCTCACTCTGTCCCCCAGGCTAGAGTGCAGTGGTGTCATAGCTCACTGCAATCTCAAACTACCTGGGCTCAAGGGATCCTCCTGCCTCAGCCTCCTAAGTAGCTGGGACTACAGGCATGTGCCATCATGTCCAGCTAATTTTTCTATTTTTTGTAGAGATAGAGACTTGCTCTTGCTCAGGCTACTCTTCAACTCCTGGCCTCAATCGATTCTCCTGCCTTGTCCTCCGAAAGTTCTAGGATTATAGATGTGAGTCAACATTCCCGGCCTGGGATTGGTTCTTTCACACAGTATCCAGTGTCACTGGTAGAGACTGTGTATTGCATAAGAGTACAGCAGAGTGATGTCAGCAGATGGCTGACTACAGACACCGAGCAGTCATCGCCCCTGTACCCCCCAAGAAAGGACCAAGGCAATGAATAAACAGATTTGACCGACTGTCAAAGGGAGAGTGCTGGAGTGTAGTGGAGGAGTGGAGAGGCACCTGTAGTGATCCGAAGTCCAGGAGGGCAGCATGGAGGCACCCAGGCTCTGCAGCCCCATCTCCCCCACCCCTGGACTGAATCTGCCTGAAGTCAGGAGGGACATTTTATTGTGGGGAAAAGGTAAGCAGAAGATCCCCATCAGCCCCTAGTGCAGACACCTACAGTCCTTACAACAGGAGAATCCCACAGACTTCGAAAGCCCTGAGTCCAGTCTGGAGAGCTGCCAGGAATTCACACAGCTGCATTGCCCTAGATTAGGAGCACAAAGTTACAGTGAGATATGAAGAATAAGTTCTAGTGTTCTATATCACTGTAGAATGATAAGAATTAACAATAATGTATTGTACAGTTTCAAATAGTTAGAAGCAAGATATTGAATGAATGTTCCCAACACAAAAAAATGATAAATGTTTGAGATAACAAATGCAAATTACCCTGATCTATTCACCATACATTTTATGTATTGAAACATCACTATGAACTCCATGAATAAGTGCAATTATTACTTGTCAATTTTAAAAAATAAATAAATAATAAAGTTAAAAAAGGAGTTATAACAAGTTATAAACAATATGTCTATATAGATATATAGATATATTCCTTTTGATGTGCAAGTGAAGTTGTAGAAATTTAAGTAGGAAAGTGGTTTGATTTGTTCTGGAATTCTCAATAAATTTTCTGGTAATTTGTCAAATGCCTCTGTGTTTGAAAGGTAAAACATCTCCTCACCTACTCAACTTCCGTGGACTAAATTTTGTACCCCTAAAATTGACATGTTGAAGCTCTAATCCCGAATGTGATTGTATTTTGAGATGGGGCTTTTGGGGGATAGTTAGAGTTGGATGAGGTTATGAAAGTGGGACCCTCATTACGAAATTAGTACCTTTATAAGAAGAGGCAGCAGAGAGCTTGCTTTTTCTCTCTCTCCGCCATGAGAGAATGCAGCAAGAAGGAGGCTGTGTGCAAGCCATGAAGAGAGCCCTCAACGGGAAGTGAACCCTGCATGACCACGATTTTGGATTTTCTAGCCTCAAGAACTGTGAGAAAATAAATTTCTATTAATTAAGCCACTGAGTTTATGGTAATTTGTTATGGCAGCCTGAGCAGACTAAGACACCTGCCATATAGTTAATTTTTGAAATGAAATGTGCAAAGATAGCTGAGCATAATAAAAGTACCATGTGAGACATAAATGTTACAGTTAAAAAAAATTAAAGACACTTACTTACCTACTCTGCTGTGGAAGTTCCAGCTTGGATTTATATTTTTAATGATGCATCAGTCTTCAGGGTGACTTTTTGAATGTGTACTCTCCCATTTTCTATGCCAGTGCAAGCTTCATTTCCTTTAAAAAATATAGATTTACTTTTCTTTGTTTATTCAGTCAATTACTCAGCTAATCATTTATTTATTTATTCATTTATTTTGGAGCATAAAAGGTAAAGAAGTCATTATCAGGGACTGGCAGTCTAATGCATATTCACATATAGCTAGAAACAAGATACCTCAGAATATATGTAGATTATATACTGGGAACTATGCATCCTAGAAGGGAGAGACCTTCCTTCAGGTTGGAGTGGAGGAATCTGTGTTTGAGCTGGATCTTGGTGTCTGAATAGAATTTCAACAAGTGGAGATGAAGAAAAGGGCAATTCAGAGATGAAGTAACTAAATTCAAGCCTAAGGAAGAAAATTCTGTGTTCTTTAAGGACAATTTACGGTAGCATGTTTTTATTAGTTTGGAGTATATTCAGTGAAGCTGAAAAACTTTTAAATTTTAGAAACTTTAAAAAAACCTTGAAGAGTAAAATCAAGGGCTATTTTCCAGGTTTTGTTCTGCAGATGAAGGAGAAGAATTAAAGGATTTTGACAGCCTTTTATCAAGTAGTAGCAAGAATAACAATTTAAATAGGCAGTTGAGTTCCAGATCTGCTTTCAAAATGGTGCTGCTAGTTCATTGTTCCTTAGGTGGTTGAATCAGCAATATTGAAAGAGAGTCATCAGGCTGTGATCATCTTCATGATGGAGAAATGAGAGTAGATAAAATCACCAAGGGAGAGAACATGTAGAAAGAGAAGACTAGAGGATTGATACCAAAACCATACATGGATAAGGGAAAAAGAAATGAGGAAGTATTAAAAGAAAAAGAATTATACAAAGTCAGGATATTAAAGGGAATTTCAAAAAGAGGGATTTTAGTCCTGCCCTGCATTATATTTTATGTGTCTTGTGCTTAATCAGTTTTTCTTTTCAAATAAAAATATGTTTCTAGATCGTTAGGTCAAGGGTTATTATGTTCAATACCATGCCTAATGTATGAGATAGAATAATAACTTGAAAGTTTATGGCCTTCACCCTAAAGAATCTTGAAATTCACTTTGAATTTTAAAGCTTTTAGAGAAGTTAAAACATATCTCATTTATTTAAAAAGTTATTTTTCAAGTACATAAATTGTAAAAAGCATCATGTTATGTATTTAAAGGGTGAGAAGGTATTTAAAGGTTAGTAGGGCTTGCCTGTTACCCACATTGTTAGAAAAGTTTTATTCTCCTTACCATCAACTTTAATATCTTCTTCTTTAGAAAGGAAAAAAATCAGATTTCATTCCCATCAAGTATGCTAGATAGATAATTTGAAAAATTTTTTATTGGTGATTTCCTAATTTAGGAACTTTAGATTTAAGGTTGCTAGTTAAAATCTTAATTCATAATTTTAAAAAACCATAGAAATGGTGAGAATATAGGGAAATTTGAACCTTGTACACTCTTACTGTTGGTTGGAATATAAAATGGTGCAGCCACTGTGGAAAATAGTATGGCGGTTCCTCAAATAATTAAAAATAGGATTACCATATGTTCTAGCAATTGCCTACTCAAAAGAATTGAAAGTAGCATCTCAAAGAAATGTTTGTACACCCATGTTCATAGCTACATTATTCACAATAGCCAAATACAGGAAGTAACCCAAGCGTCCATTTATGGATGAATAAACAAAATGTGGTATATACATACAATAGAATATTATTCAGCCTTGAAAAGGAAGGAAATTCTGACATATGTTACAACATGGGTGAATTTTAAGGCCATTATGCTAAGTGAAATAAGCCAGTCCCCCAAAAGACAAATACTATATTATTTCACTTATATGAAGTACCTAGAATAGTCAAATTCATAGAGCCAGAATATAGAACGTTTGTTGACAGAAATTGGTGGGAGGGGAGAACAGGGAATTGTTGTTTAATGGGTATAGAGTTTCAGGTTTACAAGATGAAAACAGTTCTGGAGATTGGCTGCATAACAATGTGAATGTACTTAACACTACTAAACTGTACACTTAAAAACTATTAAGTTGGTGAATTTTATGTTACTTATATTTTACCACAATTTCAAAACAAGTAGAAAAATCCTTAATTCAATTATTCTTACATAAAGTATAACCCTATTTATTGTTGCTTTTCCATATACCTTTTGAACAATGTATCCTAATATGTGGAAAACCCATTTATGTTGCGTAGCTTTGGTTGTATGTATGGTATATACGTGGATTCAAAACTGAAAGAATAGAAACTGGGCATGAAAGAAAGATAAAATGAATTAGTGCTTATATCTCAACTGCTAATAATGTGCCTAACTATTCAAAATGGAAACTTTTTAGAATGCTGTAATTTGGGTTTCCTGATAAAGAGCCTATTTTTGACTTGAAATGAAGAACAATTAATTCTACTATAGGCTTTAATAGTGATAATAATACAGGGACCTGATTATACTTTATAATGATACCTGGTAAGGTAATTTTTAAACGATTTATTGGATCTATGAAGGGATCATTGTATGACCTGCATTTTAAAAAATCTACTCTCCAAAGAATTATCTGTGCTTAGGCTGTGATTATTAGGTTAAGTTACGTGTTTGAAGGTGATGAATCCCTTTCTTGGGGTGATTGTCATAATTCTTCTTGTTTACAATTAATCCCTTCTATAATCTGGCACTGAGTTATTTTTATGTGAAATCTGAGAATCTGTGCAATATTCATTTCCCGTATATAGATACATAATGGTGGGCAATAGTCTTGCCATTATCTATGGATTAATTCAAATTTGATAGAATTATCTCTCTCCAGAGGTAGATTATGAAAGACTTTTAAAGGAACAGATTTCCATACTAACTTTGAACTTAATCAGCTATTTCATAATTATTCCAGGACTGCTACAAGGAATCCCATGGCTTATTATTATTCATAGCAGCAAGAAAAAAATGTATGCAACCTTTCTTCATTTTAGGAGGTGGCAAAAGGTCTCAGAGATTACCCTTCACATGCTAATATTTCAGAAATCTATTATTTTGGTATAGTGGTAAAAAGAAAAGTAACTTTCAAGATTCTTCAGTATTATTCTCTTTCCTTATTCTCAAAAGCATCTCTCATGTAACTAAAATTCTTTTAGTGCCTCTGCAGTTATTGGAAGAGCTTTCATTCATAATGTTTCACTAGGGAAAATATTGAGTTTTTGTCATTTGAGATGGAAATACAAAATAAAGAATTTACCCTTTTAACTGCATTGGTTTATCCTTCAATGGCAGCTACCAAACTGGACTCCAGAAAGATTTTTGAGGACATCACTGGCTAGTCACAGCAATCATACAGGACCATATTTCCTGGTTTGTTTTTTCTCATCTTGATTTTTTTGTCTATTTTCTAATAATTTATATATTGAAAATAATATCTTTTAAGAATTAAATTTTTCTTACAGCTTGTATATATTCCCCCAGTGTTTTTGTCAAATTACATGTTGCATTGTTACCTAAAAGGAGGTAAAATATTTAATTTCATAGGCGTGTATGACTTCAATTAGAAATATTTTCAAGTCTTTACTCCCGAAGTGTGCTATGGTCTGTCTGTGTCTCCACAAAATTCTTATGTTGAAACTAAATTGCCAGTGTGATAGTAGGAAGAGGTGGGCCTTCAAGGAGGTGATGAATCCTGAGGGCTCCTCTTTCCTCAGTAAGATTAATGTCTCATAAAAAAGGATTCAACCTGCATTTGCCCATTTCTGCCCTTGCCTGTTTCCATTTGAGGATGTTACTGAGAGAAAACACCATGGATGAAACAAGCCCTAATCAGACACCAAACCTGCTGGTGCCTTGATCTTTAACTTCCCAGCCTACAAAACTGTGAGGAATAAATTTCTGTTCTTTATAAATTACCCGGTAGTAAGTATTTTTTATGGTAGCTAAAACGGACTAAGCGAAGGTGGTTACCTAACTTACGAAGACATGGGAAGATATTTTTTGTTTTCATTGTGTACTACAAGATCCTTATAGATCCTTCCTCTCAGTACCATCAGCTTATGGAAGTCAAGGATTGTCTTTCCCTGTTACATGTATTTTATAAAAGCTCCACCGGTTATTCTGATATACAACCTGATTTAAGAACCACTGTGCTAGGAATGTATGCTAACAATCTCCTCTGAGGAGGAAAGCGCATGGGTGGTGCTTGTTCAGTGGCAGGGTTCTTGTGCATTCACAGCCAGCAGTGCTAATTGGCTGTGGGTTTCTCCACGTTAGTCTTCAGCATTTATCTCTAGGACGTCACCACGTTGACACAGAAGTTGAAACCTGTTTGTTATCCTTGGCCCAAAATGTCTTCTATCTTTGTACAGTGATTATAATTTATGAATTTCCTCGGGCAAATCTATTCTGAGTATTGCTATAAAGTAGTATCAAGTAACACCACGGTATTTCAACAAGTTCATTTTTCAATTAATAGAAATCATTGAAATCAATACATTTTTTCCTCTCCTGAAATAATTTTCTTTTCATTGTCTAACTAATTCAGGCTGACATCCAGAAAATACTCTGTGAGTCAAATTTGATATTTCTTTTAGTCTCTCAATATAACCTAGTGATTAAGCACACAAACTGTCATCACTGTGTCTGAATCCAAGTCCTAGCTCTTTCACTTACTCTGTTACCTTAAGAAGATTACAGAAACTGTTGCCTCAGTTTCCCCATTAGTAAACAAGTATAGAAGAGTTGTGAAAAATAAATGCATGAGAAGAAATTAATACTATACTGGTAGATGGGAGACATTCAGTCATTGTGGAGTCATAGTAGAATTTACATAGCTGTTATTCATGAAACTTAGAAGTATTATTTTATATTGCCTTTCCTCGAAGTGTCCTTTTCTGGCAGTAGAAACTTTAGAAATTTCTTGCTTGTTTTAGACATAGTCTTTCAAGCATTTTGGAAGTCATTTGTCACTTGTTTAAATATATGTGCAGCTACATCTATAAAAAGATGAATATTATTTGCTTCTAAAACCTTGACTATCTCTGGATGATTTTCCTTTTATTCATCCATCTGTTCTTTATCTATCCATCCATCTAATAAATACTTAATGAGTGCTTTCCGCAGACCCTGCGTTGGTGAAATAAAGATAAACAAGACACGTTATCTGCCTTTGATGATCTCCCATTTTATTACAGGACCAGAGAGAGACAGACAAGTAAACAGGCAATTACAATACAGGAATACCCCGGAGATATTGTGAATTCAGTTCCAGACTACCACAACAAAGCAAATATCACAATAAAAATTGTCACACAAATTTTTTGGCATCCCAGTGCATATAAAAGCAATATTTCCACTGTATTGTACGTAGTCTATTAAGTATGTGATAGTATTATGTCTAAAAAATGCACATACCTTAATTAAAAACTACTTTCTTGCTAACATTCTTGTTTGAATGCTAACAATCATCTGAGCTTTCAGTGAGTCGGAATCCTTTTCCTAGTAGAGGGTCTTGCATCAGCGTTGATGGCTACTGACTAATCAGGCTGGTGGTTGTTAAAGATTGGGATGGTGGTGGCAATTTCTTAAAATAAGACAACAATGAAGTTGGTTGCATCGATTGACTCTTTCACTAAAATGTTCTCTGTAGCACGTGATGTTTTTGATAGCATTTTGTCCACAGTTGAATTTCTGTCAAAACTGAAGTCAATCCTCTCAAACCTTGTCACTGCTTTATCAACTAAGTTTATGTAGCAGTCTATATCCTTTGTCGTCATTTCAACATTGTTCACAGCATCTTCACCAGGAGCAAGTATTAACAGATTCCCTCTCAAGAAACCATTTTCTTTGCTCATCCATGAGAAGCAATTTTTCATCCATTCATGTTTTGTCATGAGATTACAGCAATTCAGTCACATCTTCAGGCTCTACTCCTAATTCTAGTTCTCTTGTTATTTCTACTACATATACAATTACTCCCTCTACTGAAGTCTTGAATCCCTCAAAGTCATTCATGAAGGTTAGAATAAACTTCTACCAAGCTCCTGTTAATGTTGGTTTTTCTGACCTCCTTCCATTTATCAAAAATGCCCTTAACCGCATCTAAAATGGTGAAGACTTTCCAGAAGATTTTCGATTTACTTTATCCAGATCCATCAGAGGAGAGGAATCACTATCTGTGGCGGTTATAGCCTTATGAAATGTTATTACTTAAATAATAAGATTTGAAAGTCAAAATTACTTCTTGATTCATGGGCTGAAGAGTGGATGCTGTGTTAGCAGGGCCTGAAAACAACATTTGTCTCCTTGTACGTCTTCATCAGAGCTCTTGGGTGACCAGGTGCATTGTCAATGATCAGTAATATTTTAAAAGGAATCTTTTTTTTCCTGAGCAGTAGGTCTCAACAGTGAGCTTAAAATATTCAGTAAACCATGTGCTGTCATCCAGGCTTTGTTGTTTTATTTACAGAGCACAGGCAGAGTAGATTTAGCATAATTTTTAAAAGTCCAAGAATTTTTGGAATGGTAGATGAGCATTGGCTTTAACTTAAAGTCACCAGATGCATTAGCCTTTAAGAAGAGAGTCAGCTTGTCTTTTGAAGGTTTGAAACCAAGTGTTGGCTTCTTCCCTCTAGCTATGAAAGTCCTACCTGGAAAATTCTTCCAACAGAAGGCTGTTTTATCTACACTGAAAATATGTTGTTTAATGTAGCCACCTTTATCAACTATCTTAGCAAGATCTTCTGCAAAACTTGCTGCTACAGCTTCCACATCAGCACTTGCTACTTCATCTTGCACTTTATATGTTATGGAGATAACTTCTTTAAACCTCATGAACCAAACCCTGTTAGCTTGAAATTTTTCTTCTGTAGCTTCCTCACCTCTCTCAGCCTTCAGAGAATTGAAGTGAGCTAGGGCTTTGCTCTGGGTTAGGCTTTGGCTTAAAGCAGTATTGTGGTTGTTTTGTTCTTCTATCCAGATCATTAAAACTTTCCCTGTGTCAGCAATGAGGCTGTTTCACTTTCATATCATTTGTGTATACACTTTTAATTTTCTTTAAGAACTTTGTCTTCACATTTACAACTTGGCTAACTGGTGCAAGAGGTATAGCTTTTAGTCTATCTTGGCTTTCAACATACTAAGCGTTATCATTTCTAGCTTTCGATTTAAAGAGAGAGACATATGACTTTTTTTTTTTTCACTTGAACACTTACAGGCCATTGTAGGGTTAGTAACTGACGTAATTTCAATATTGTTGCCTCAGGGAATAGGGAGGTCCAAGGAGAGGGAGGGAGATGGGGAAAGGCTGGGTCACTGGGGCAGTCAGAACACACACATTTATCAGTTAAGTTCCATGTCTTATATGGGCATGGTTCATGCTTCCCCAAAACAATTACAATAGTAACAGCAAAGCTTGATGACCACAGATCACCATTATATATATTATAATAAGAAAAATATTTGAAATATTGCAAGAATTAGCAAAATGTGACACAGAGACATGAAGTGAGCACATGTTCTTGGAAAAATGGCACTGTTGACTACCTTGACACAAGGTTACTGCAAATCTTCAATTTGTAAAAAGTGCAGTATCTGGGAAGTGCAATGAAGCGAAATGCAATAAAATGAGGTGTGCCTGCACTGAGAGTGAAGTGCTGTGCTGTGACTGTGCTTGGGGTGCTACAGGAAGGAGCCCAGGGGACTAGTTTCAGTGCCTGGAGCGTCAGAGAAGGCATCCAGTTTTTATACTATTGATCGATGTTTTAAAAAGGCATTGTTTTTCAGTTGACCTCGGCCAAAAAATTACGTTAGATAAATGTATCTATAGCTTAATAGAAAACATGTAAGGGCAAACCTGGCTTCTTTCAAAGCCGGAAGACAGAAACTTCTTGTTTAATCTCATGGCTATTTTACTTTAGGGAGCAGAACACACTGAGTATGGCTATTTTGCTGCATCTCAGTTCTGTTTGGAAAAGAGTGTTGGTGTATTTTATATGGCTGAGTTGAATAAACTCTGGTACTTACCAGTGTAATTTACTGCATATAAAGCTGCCCTGTCCCCAGGATCACAGAAGAAACACACTGGGGAAAGTATCCACCTCACTTTTATATTTACGAAATAAATCATTCTTTCAGCACAAAACACATAAAAAGCCGACAAATTTAGTCAAAGCATTAATAATTATTTTTAAGTCTTATAAATCCTAGGTTACTTTATGGTATGGCCATATGAATCCTTTCTGTTTTTTTAGATCTTTTATTTTCATCAAGTAAAATGGGTCATTAGTTATATAGAATCTTTACAGTTTTAAATTTAAAAAGCTGTGTGTTTTTATAACGCTAGTTTGCTTGCTAATGTGAAATATTAAGATACTTCTGCTCTAATTTTTCTTTTATTCAATGTTCCTAGAAACGAGGAATCATACTATCTTATCACTGGGAATTTACAGGATTCTTAAATCCAATTTAAAAGAAAGAGAGAAAGAACAAAAACACTGCAAATCTGCTGAAAATTTTTTGCTCCTGGAACATTCAGGCTTGACATTAATTTAATACCAACCTGGACATTACCGCAGGCACGTACATACGCTAACTGCATGGATTAATGATGACAAGTATTGCCAGTTTCAATCATAATTGTTGGTTCTATTTTTTTTAACCCTTTTAAAGAAGTGTTCTTGGACCACTTAAATGATAAGGAACTAAGCAACACAGTCATTTCTTATGCTATGAACCAGAGAGACAAGACCAAACATGCTTTGGAAATGTAATCATTACAACACACAAACATGGCAGCATGGATAGAGGGAGCCATTTTGCATGAGATAGTAAAAATCCCTTCATTATTTTTGAAGACCACCAATAAAACCTTCAGAAGAAAGCCTTTTCTGTATCCTCCATGATTGTAACTCAGTCTTGATGAAACAAAAAGTGAAAGCAGAAGGCGAAGTGCTCCATCTAGAGTACAAAGGAATAAAGTTTAAAAAGACTGAGAGGGAACTTTTAGGAAATGGCTCTCTCAAAATTACCCTTCATGCGAGAAATGGACAGTAGGAGAGGAAATGGTATTTTCATTGCTTGCAAACAGAAATTGCTTCTCAACTTGTTCTGTTTCTCAGATTTATCAACCTAATCATAACATGAAGATAATTCAGCTAATCTCTTGGATAGATTAAAGAAATTATATAGGTCCTTTGAAAATTTCAAAATAGTGAATGTGCCATTGGTTTCTTAATTATGGCTTAACACAATGTGTTTAAAAATATTCTTTATCTTCCATTATTCATGTAGTTTGATTGGATTTCAAATAATGAATATAGTAGCGCCTGCCATATTTGTCCCCCAGAAGGCCAAGCTCATAGGAAAGTGTTTGTATTTTGTTGATATTAATATTCATTTTTGTTTCCTTCCCAGGAAATAATCAGAGAATTGTAATTTATCGCAAAGCTAATGAAGTCATGCTTCAGGGCCTTTCACTCACATAGAGTGACTTGTAGTGACCACAAATATTTATAAAGTCTTGTTAAATCAAAGTTTAGTTGAGGATACGTTTTGATTGGCTTTTGTGGTATAGATTTCAGTGGTTCATGGTTTCTTTTGTTTGTAATTAAGTTAATGTTAGCTGTGCTAGTATAAGAATAACTTCTAGTAATAGTCATTTCCTCCAATATGCAGCAGAACGTACCCTGCAGCAGAAGTATCTGGGGAATAGAGGATGTTAATTTTATGTGTCAATTTGACTAGATTAAGAATTACTGAGAAAACTGGTAAAGGATTATTTTTGGGTGTGTCTGTAAGGGTGGTTCCAGTGGAGATTGGCATGTGAGTCAATGGACTGAGTGGGGAAATGTACCCTTGATGTGGGCAGACATCATCCAATCAGCTTAGGGCCAGGGTAGAACGAAGAGAATTTTCTGCTGTTTCTTGGAGAAGGAATACACTCTTCCTCTTCTGTCCTTGGACATCAGAACTCAAGGTTTTCTGGTTTTTGGACTCCAGGACTCGCAGTAATGGCCTTTTAGGTTCTCAGGCCTTTGGCCTCAGACGTGGAGTTACAGTATCAGCTGCTCAGGTTCTGAGGCCTTGGGACTTGGGCCGAACTGTCTACCAGCATCCTGGGGTGTCCAGCTCACAGATGGTCTATCCTGGGACTTCTCAGCCTCCATAATTGTGTGAGCTAATTCCCTGGATAAATCCCCTCTCATATGTCTCTCTACACTTTCTATTGGTTCTGTCTCTTTGGAGAACCATGATGAATACAGAGGAGAAACAAGATGTAAAATGAGCTGAAGCAGAAGCAGAAGATTGCCTGCAGAAATTTTTTCTAAACTCTACAGCACATATATATATATATATATACATATATATACGACATATATTAGAATTTGTCTCAAATTTGATAACAATCACAAAAGTTGACATTGAAGTAACTAAAAACAAGTTTGACTCTGAAAGAAACATTTCTAAATGATCAATAATAAAAATTTAGCGGAGGAGCCAAGATGGCAGATGAGAAAAGCCACCAGTCAGAGTGTCTCTGCAAAAAAGACAGATTTTAGAAGAAAGTGAAAAAAATAAACTAGCAGAAAAACATAGATCAGGTGAGGGTCGGAAGGAAGGGTGCCTGAAACTACAGGAGACCTCCATGGGAAGACGTTGCGGAGGAGAACTGGAAGGAGAAAGGCCCCTGAGAGGCTTGGAGATCAGCAACAAGGGTAGGTGGAGTGGTTAACTTCCCTCTCCCTTGCATCTCGGACTGTTAGTGGGCTCCTGAGCAGTTGGAGAGATCTGCCAACACCAGCCAGGAGACGGCTGCCTCTGGTGAGCAGTGAGCCTCTTGCGGACAGGGCACCAGGCTCCCAGCTCCCTCGGGGCACCTCCCTGCACACAGACCCAAGCCTATCGGCAGACGCCATATTGCTCCATTCTCTCCTTCCCCTTCCCTACCCGTGGGTGCCCAGAGAGACAATTTAGACATCACACGGAGGCATCTCCAAGGAATGGGACCTTTCCTTTTTGAGCCCTACAACAGACTGAGGGGTACGCAGACTCTGAGCTCCCTGCCCACCAGCCCTCCCAGGTGCTGCTTGCCTGGGGACTCCAGGAGAGCAGGGCAAATCCCAGGGTGGAGTGAAATTGATCCAGCTTGGGCACCCTGTAGGTGATTCAAGACCAGCACCCCTCCACCTGGCAGGGTCAGGGATTGATCTCCAGGGTCCAGGGGACAGGCCTGCAGACCAGACCTCATACACCCAGGTCACAATTTCACTGCCCCAGGACACAGAAGGGAGATCTGTGAAAGAGCCTACTGAGGAGTCTGTGCCTTCAGGGGCAGATCAGCATGCCTGAGCGGCAGCCCTCCTCCCAAAATAGGGCTGTGCACCCAGCTTAGGCTGTGATCCTGGGTAGGGAACCACCTGGCCCACATCACAGCCAGGGGAAATCCATCAGCCAGAGGTCCCACTTGCTGGCGGAGGCCTGGGAGAGGCCATGGAGAGGGGAAGAGTAGAGGGGAGCGAGACCTGCTCCAGAGTGTGGGTCTTGGACAGCCTCACTCCCCCCCAAGCCCAGACTTTCAGCTGAATGGACCCATTTCAGCCCCTCCTGGCAGCCTTGCACAGAAGCAAAGAACAGACCTTTGACCCCTGCTAACAGCAGTTGTGGAGCCTGAAGGCAGGCTTACCCAACCCAGCCCCACCCAGACTCGCTCCTGGACCTGCCCCCAGTGAGGTGGAAAATAAGGACACACCTGGAAGTCCCAGGGCCCCACCCACAATCCGAGGTACAAAAGGGCCTCTCCAGAGGAACAAGAGCTGGCTACAGGACCCAAAAACAGCGCTGGAGCTCACTCCTGCCAGCAAGTGCCACCTACTGACAGGGAGGTCATTCTGCACACCCTTTTAGTGCATCTACCGATTCATCATAAAGGGTGTGGTCAAATCTCATCCACAAACACCTCCTACTGGCTCAGAGACTAAACAGGGCGTGTCATTACCCAAACAAAAATCTAAAGGCAAGAAGGAACAACTGATGCAGATGGAAAGGAACCAGCAA
This sequence comes from Propithecus coquereli, assembly GCF_000956105.1. NCBI lineage: Eukaryota > Metazoa > Chordata > Mammalia > Primates > Indriidae > Propithecus > Propithecus coquereli. The sequence goes on from NW_012141635.1 coordinate 6,959,922, forward strand.
AAGAACCATGGAAGTATGAAAAATCAAACAGAAAGCACACCCCCAAAGAGGAACAACAGCTCCCTAGCAATTGACATTAAGCAAACTCAGAACACTAAAATGACAGAAGAAGAATTCCAAACATGGATTGTAAGAAAACTGAATGATATGCAAGAAAAAATCGATAACCAACACAAAGAAACCACAAAAAAAAATCCAAGACTTGGAAGAAAAATTCACTAAAGAAATTGAAATACTGAAGAAAAACCAAACCAATCTGGAAATGAAGGACTGATTCAGGGAACTACAAAACACAGTGGAAAGCCTCAAGAACAAGGTAGATCAAACAGAAGAAAGAATCTCAGAGATTGAAGACAATTCCTTCCAATTAAATAAGTCAGTCACAGACATTGAGCAGAAAATTAAGAGAAAAGAAATAAGCCTACAAGAAATGTGGGATTATGTGAAAAAACAAACATGAGGGTGACAGGGATTCCGGAAGGTGAAGAAGAAAACACTCAAGGGCTGGATAAGCTATTTGAAGAATTAATAGAGGAGAATTTCCCAGGCCTTGCTAAAAATCTAGATATACAGGTACAAGAAGTTCAACGGACCCCAGGGAGATTCAATGCAAATAGGAAGACACCACGTCACTCAGTCATCAGATTGACCAAAATATCCACTAAAGAGGCCTTTCTTCAAGCCGTAAGGTGAAAGAAACAAGTAACATACAAAGGAAAACCCATCAGAATAACTCCAGATTTCTCAAATGAAACCCTACAAGCAAGAAGAGACTGGGCCCCATTCTCACTCTTCTGCAACAGAATAATGCCCAGCCTAGAATCTCGTACCCTGCAAAACTAAGTTTCATATATGAAGGAGAAATAAAGACATTTTCAGATAAGCAAAGACTGAGGGAATACACCAAGACAAGACCAGCTCTCCAAGAAGTACTCAAAACAGAATTACATAAGAACCAGCATGATAAACAGTCATAAATATAAAACCACTCAAAAGTTAAAGATCAAAGGCTAGATTCCACAATGCTCAAGAGAGAAAAGAAGCAACAAAATGCAACCCAACAGAATGAACAGTAATTCACCCCACTTATCGGTTCTCTCAATAAATGTGAATGGCTTGAACTCCCCTCTCAAGAGACA
>NW_012141635.1:6961110-6965940 GCF_000956105.1 Propithecus coquereli
TTGAACACTTACAGGCCATTGTAGGGTTAGTAACTGACGTAATTTCAATATTGTTGCCTCAGGGAATAGGGAGGTCCAAGGAGAGGGAGGGAGATGGGGAAAGGCTGGGTCACTGGGGCAGTCAGAACACACACATTTATCAGTTAAGTTCCATGTCTTATATGGGCATGGTTCATGCTTCCCCAAAACAATTACAATAGTAACAGCAAAGCTTGATGACCACAGATCACCATTATATATATTATAATAAGAAAAATATTTGAAATATTGCAAGAATTAGCAAAATGTGACACAGAGACATGAAGTGAGCACATGTTCTTGGAAAAATGGCACTGTTGACTACCTCGACACAAGGTTACTGCAAATCTTCAATTTGTAAAAAGTGCAGTATCTGGGAAGTGCAATGAAGCGAAATGCAATAAAATGAGGTGTGCCTGCACTGAGAGTGAAGTGCTGTGCTGTGACTGTGCTTGGGGTGCTACAGGAAGGAGCCCAGGGGACTAGTTTCAGTGCCTGGAGCGTCAGAGAAGGCATCCAGTTTTTATACTATTGATCGATGTTTTAAAAAGGCATTGTTTTTCAGTTGACCTCGGCCAAAAAATTACGTTAGATAAATGTATCTATAGCTTAATAGAAAACATGTAAGGGCAAACCTGGCTTCTTTCAAAGCCGGAAGACAGAAACTTCTTGTTTAATCTCATGGCTATTTTACTTTAGGGAGCAGAACACACTGAGTATGGCTATTTTGCTGCATCTCAGTTCTGTTTGGAAAAGAGTGTTGGTGTATTTTATATGGCTGAGTTGAATAAACTCTGGTACTTACCAGTGTAATTTACTGCATATAAAGCTGCCCTGTCCCCAGGATCACAGAAGAAACACACTAGGGAAAGTATCCACCTCACTTTTATATTTACGAAATAAATCATTCTTTCAGCACAAAACACATAAAAAGCCGACAAATTTAGTCAAAGCATTAATAATTATTTTTAAGTCTTATAAATCCTAGGTTACTTTATGGTATGGCCATATGAATCCTTTCTGTTTTTTTAGATCTTTTATTTTCATCAAGTAAAATGGGTCATTAGTTATATAGAATCTTTACAGTTTTAAATTTAAAAAGCTGTGTGTTTTTATAACGCTAGTTTGCTTGCTAATGTGAAATATTAAGATACTTCTGCTCTAATTTTTCTTTTATTCAATGTTCCTAGAAACGAGGAATCATACTATCTTATCACTGGGAATTTACAGGATTCTTAAATCCAATTTAAAAGAAAGAGAGAAAGAACAAAAACACTGCAAATCTGCTGAAAATTTTTTGCTCCTGGAACATTCAGGCTTGACATTAATTTAATACCAACCTGGACATTACCGCAGGCACGTACATACGCTAACTGCATGGATTAATGATGACAAGTATTGCCAGTTTCAATCATAATTGTTGGTTCTATTTTTTTTAACCCTTTTAAAGAAGTGTTCTTGGACCACTTAAATGATAAGGAACTAAGCAACACAGTCATTTCTTATGCTATGAACCAGAGAGACAAGACCAAACATGCTTTGGAAATGTAATCATTACAACACACAAACATGGCAGCATGGATAGAGGGAGCCATTTTGCATGAGATAGTAAAAATCCCTTCATTATTTTTGAAGACCACCAATAAAACCTTCAGAAGAAAGCCTTTTCTGTATCCTCCATGATTGTAACTCAGTCTTGATGAAACAAAAAGTGAAAGCAGAAGGCGAAGTGCTCCATCTAGAGTACAAAGGAATAAAGTTTAAAAAGACTGAGAGGGAACTTTTAGGAAATGGCTCTCTCAAAATTACCCTTCATGCGAGAAATGGACAGTAGGAGAGGAAATGGTATTTTCATTGCTTGCAAACAGAAATTGCTTCTCAACTTGTTCTGTTTCTCAGATTTATCAACCTAATCATAACATGAAGATAATTCAGCTAATCTCTTGGATAGATTAAAGAAATTATATAGGTCCTTTGAAAATTTCAAAATAGTGAATGTGCCATTGGTTTCTTAATTATGGCTTAACACAATGTGTTTAAAAATATTCTTTATCTTCCATTATTCATGTAGTTTGATTGGATTTCAAATAATGAATATAGTAGCGCCTGCCATATTTGTCCCCCAGAAGGCCAAGCTCATAGGAAAGTGTTTGTATTTTGTTGATATTAATATTCATTTTTGTTTCCTTCCCAGGAAATAATCAGAGAATTGTAATTTATCGCAAAGCTAATGAAGTCATGCTTCAGGGCCTTTCACTCACATAGAGTGACTTGTAGTGACCACAAATATTTATAAAGTCTTGTTAAATCAAAGTTTAGTTGAGGATACGTTTTGATTGGCTTTTGTGGTATAGATTTCAGTGGTTCATGGTTTCTTTTGTTTGTAATTAAGTTAATGTTAGCTGTGCTAGTATAAGAATAACTTCTAGTAATAGTCATTTCCTCCAATATGCAGCAGAACGTACCCTGCAGCAGAAGTATCTGGGGAATAGAGGATGTTAATTTTATGTGTCAATTTGACTAGATTAAGAATTACTGAGAAAACTGGTAAAGGATTATTTTTGGGTGTGTCTGTAAGGGTGGTTCCAGTGGAGATTGGCATGTGAGTCAATGGACTGAGTGGGGAAATGTACCCTTGATATGGGCAGACATCATCCAATCAGCTTAGGGCCAGGGTAGAATGAAGAGAATTTTCTGCTGTTTCTTGGAGAAGGAATACACTCTTCCTCTTCTGTCCTTGGACATCAGAACTCAAGGTTTTCTGATTTTTGGACTCCAGGACTCGCAGTAATGGCCTTTTAGGTTCTCAGGCCTTTGGCCTCAGACGTGGAGTTACAGTATCAGCTGCTCAGGTTCTGAGGCCTTGGGACTTGGGCCGAACTATCTACCAGCATCCTGGGGTGTCCAGCTCACAGATGGTCTATCCTGGGACTTCTCAGCCTCCATAATTGTGTGAGCTAATTCCCTGGATAAATCCCCTCTCATATGTCTCTCTACACTTTCTATTGGTTCTGTCTCTTTGGAGAACCATGATGAATACAGAGGAGAAACAAGATGTAAAATGAGCTGAAGCAGAAGCAGAAGATTGCCTGCAGAAATTTTTTCTAAACTCTACAGCACATATATATATATATATATACATATATATACGACATATATTAGAATTTGTCTCAAATTTGATAACAATCACAAAAGTTGACATTGAAGTAACTAAAAACAAGTTTGACTCTGAAAGAAACATTTCTAAATGATCAATAATAAAAATTTAGCGGAGGAGCCAAGATGGCAGATGAGAAAAGCCACCAGTCAGAGTGTCTCTGCAAAAAAGACAGATTTTAGAAGAAAGTGAAAAAAATAAACTAGCAGAAAAACATAGATCAGGTGAGGGTCGGAAGGAAGGGTGCCTGAAACTACAGGAGACCTCCATGGGAAGACGTTGCGGAGGAGAACTGGAAGGAGAAAGGCCCCTGAGAGGCTTGGAGATCAGCAACAAGGGTAGGTGGAGTGGTTAACTTCCCTCTCCCTTGCATCTCGGACTGTTAGTGGGCTCCTGAGCAGTTGGAGAGATCTGCCAACACCAGCCAGGAGACGGCTGCCTCTGGTGAGCAGTGAGCCTCTTGCGGACAGGGCACCAGGCTCCCAGCTCCCTCGGGGCACCTCCCTGCACACAGACCCAAGCCTATCGGCAGACGCCATATTGCTCCATTCTCTCCTTCCCCTTCCCTACCCGTGGGTGCCCAGAGAGACAATTTAGACATCACACGGAGGCATCTCCAAGGAATGGGACCTTTCCTTTTTGAGCCCTACAACAGACTGAGGGGTACGCAGACTCTGAGCTCCCTGCCCACCAGCCCTCCCAGGTGCTGCTTGCCTGGGGACTCCAGGAGAGCAGGGCAAATCCCAGGGTGGAGTGAAATTGATCCAGCTTGGGCACCCTGTAGGTGATTCAAGACCAGCACCCCTCCACCTGGCAGGGTCAGGGATTGATCTCCAGGGTCCAGGGGACAGGCCTGCAGACCAGACCTCATACACCCAGGTCACAATTTCACTGCCCCAGGACACAGAAGGGAGATCTGTGAAAGAGCCTACTGAGGAGTCTGTGCCTTCAGGGGCAGATCAGCATGCCTGAGCGGCAGCCCTCCTCCCAAAATAGGGCTGTGCACCCAGCTTAGGCTGTGATCCTGGGTAGGGAACCACCTGGCCCACATCACAGCCAGGGGAAATCCATCAGCCAGAGGTCCCACTTGCTGGCGGAGGCCTGGGAGAGGCCATGGAGAGGGGAAGAGTAGAGGGGAGCGAGACCTGCTCCAGAGTGTGGGTCTTGGACAGCCTCACTCCCCCCCAAGCCCAGACTTTCAGCTGAATGGACCCATTTCAGCCCCTCCTGGCAGCCTTGCACAGAAGCAAAGAACAGACCTTTGACCCCTGCTAACAGCAGTTGTGGAGCCTGAAGGCAGGCTTACCCAACCCAGCCCCACCCAGACTCGCTCCTGGACCTGCCCCCAGTGAGGTGGAAAATAAGGACACACCTGGAAGTCCCAGGGCCCCACCCACAATCCGAGGTACAAAAGGGCCTCTCCAGAGGAACAAGAGCTGGCTACAGGACCCAAAAACAGCGCTGGAGCTCACTCCTGCCAGCAAGTGCCACCTACTGACAGGGAGGTCATTCTGCACACCCTTTTAGTGCATCTACCGATTCATCATAAAGGGTGTGGTCAAATCTCATCCACAAACACCTCCTACTGGCTCAGAGACTAAACAGGGCGTGTCATTACCCAAACAAAAATCTAAAGGCAAGAAGGAACAACTGAT
>NW_012141635.1:6974638-7006017 GCF_000956105.1 Propithecus coquereli
CCTGTCAATAATTCTTACAGTATGCAGAGATTCAATTTACTGTGAGTGGAATATCCTTGCTTCTAACTTCCCTTTTTTACTGGAGCTCATTTTTACCCATTTCATTCTTTATTATATTCTCTTAGAAAGCTACACCTCAAACTCCCCAGAAATCAATGTAGTTATTTGTTAATAGATATATTAAGAAAAGGCATAAAGACAATAGTCTTCCAAACTTGTTCACCCCAAATTTCCTCCTCTCTCTCAGTAAAGAACCAGGATTCCTTTTCTCTAAAACTGGTCCAGGATTTTAGGAAGACTGTTTCTCATAGGGCTATTCCTGATAACCAGAGATTCTGATTGAAAACAGTTTAATACTAAAACCAAAAAGATTCCTAAACTTTCAGTTTTTATAGTCCTGAGTCATTCGTTATAAGTTGATAAGTGCCTGTAGCATGGTCTGGACTTTGGAAATTTGGAAGTCTCAATTGTAAGAGGCTGCAAGAGATTTTTTAAATATATGAAGTCACATTCAGAGAACAGAAATGGTAGTGACAGACTGAATTACTTTGTAGGAAAAAATGGATTGGAAAATGTTTAACTTAAAACCCTCTAAAATATTTTCCATAAACCAAACCCTTCTGTGAGCTCTATTTCCTCTCTGTGCAGTAGCTGGGAATCGTGTTCAACTTGGAATCCTAGAAGGGCACAGTAAGTGCCATGTTTCATCAACATAAATAATTAACTGGAGAAGGACATGCAATATTCATAGCTGGAATTATTAAAGTAGACTGCAAAGGGAGAGACGATATCTAAAAAACTGAAGAAAAATGAATCATTAAGCTGACATTCAGCTTATGGCATTTTCTTTATTTATTTATGTAATTAACTTAAAAATGCCTACTTCTTTTGGGCCAATGACAAATGGTGGGTGTGCTAGGTTGTAGCACAATTGGACCACATTTGATGCATGGGTTGAAACTATAAAGGATTCAATGTTTCCGGTGCATTCTGGCAGGAAGTATCCACCACGAGTAGGGGAAGAGATAGCCCTTGTTTTGCTTTTTCATTTTAAAACCATTCAAATAATAAGGCAACTGCTATCTGGGGAGTTGGAACAATTGTTCAATTTAGTGTCACAACCTGAAAATGGATTATGCTATTGGAGTTTTTCATTTTTGTGGGAAGGGATTATGGTGATGGGTTCTAGAAAACCTATTGAATAAATAAATATTTCCTGGCAGATGTTGCTTTTCTGTCCCCCAGCCAATAGCAATTGCAAGGCATAGAGCTTAGGGGTTGCCTGTAGTAATATTAATTAACCTCGTGAAGCTTCTTTTATGAGTGTCAGTGAGGTGATAAACAACTACTATTTACATGATGCAAAGTGGCTGAAAATTAGTCAAAAGAACAATTCTTCTGTGATATCATTTCTCTTGTCAGGCACTCAGCGTCTATTCCTAGATGTTCTTGCTTATGTGAGGAAAAGGAGGTATTTTTCCCCTCTTAAAACCTGTTTAGTAAGAGTCTCAGAGCTGCAGTCGTTCAGAAAGCAAAAGATGTGTTTCTTTTAAGTCCAGAAGCTTCATCAGGATTTCTGAGAAAATGAAAAGTGGTTTGATGTGAGACTGGACTAAACTCACTAGGTGTGGAATTTTAGTGCTAGTTAAACTGCTCATCTTGCTGATGAGGTGATTTTAGGGCAAGGTCTAAAAGATTGCACTGTTCAGTGTGTGGCCCCAAGTACAATGATGTACAAATTAGCCATGTCCAATCACTCAGAAAACTTATCATCATCACTGAACTCTCTCACATGACCTTTCCTGCCTCCTTTCCTTTTAGCTCGGAAAGTGGAATAGGCTTGAAGCATAGAAAGAGAAGCTTGGGGATCTGACACCAATTTCTTGAAAGGAAAAAAGGGAGATTTTTTAACAGGAAAAAATACTGTAGTTTAAAATCATATTTTCTATGGATATCAGCCATATTTTAAAGCATTTTAAAAAAATGTAATAGTTCAACTCTTCCAAAATCACCAGACATTTGTATAGGAGCTATTTCTTTGTCATAATGCTTTTTTCCTCCTTGGTTTTTATGGATAGATGGTAATCACAGTAGAGTCTATAAACTTCAATTAAACATGACACTACATTTCAAATGGAATTTACAATATAATATATACATGACGAGCAAACTTAGGGAATAATTTTGGCATTATTGGAAATGGCATTAAGTTTTTAGGCATATGCAATGCTGTTTTATGCCTTGGGCCTATATTTTGTTAATAGTAGAGTGGCACCTTAAGTATTGGAATCACCAGAGAATGAGTAAACTAGAATAGAACTTATTGGTTAAGTTTTGACACTATACTTTCAAAAAAAATCTCACGCCCTCAAGGTACCTCTAAAATTTTAAGATTATAATTTGACAATGAAATTAGGGGAAAAAAATCTCTATATAATGACTAAGTTTACACAACTAAAGATTAAAGACGTTTCAAGGTGCCCAGATTCCAATCATAGCTAGTATTTGTTTACATAGTTGTTCATTCTTCAAATATTCATTAAGCCCCCAGTATGTTTCAGGCATTTGGTTAGGCATCTCGTAAAAGAATGGCTGTATTACTTTTTCTAAAGTTCTAGCCTATCATAACATTGCACCCAATCTGCAGAAATACTGTGTTAACTTAAAGCAGAAAGTTCTCAGGGAGACAAGAAATGGTAAGAAAATAAGTAAGAATTTAACAGTACATTTCCAGTACTATCTGGAAGAAAAGGGATCTCTACTTTCAACGCAAATATTCAGCCTACTTAGCTGGCAGTATGATAGTAACCACGAGTTAATATTTATTTAGTATAAGCTGTATGCTTCCTGTGTTACTGTAGCTAATCCTTAAAAAGTAGTCTTTCAGAGTTCCCATTCTCACTTTTTGAGTGAAGAAACTGAAGATAAATAGGTTAATTAATCTGCTCAAGATCACCTAAATAAAGTTTGGAGCCAGATTTTGAATCCAGATCTTTTTGACTAAAAGCCCTTGGCTTTCACACAATGTAAATATGTGTATGTATTTACTATAGCTTAAGGACATTAGCCATTAACCATCCTTTAACTTTTACTTCATGTTTACTAAACATATTCTTCTAATTTACTTAGAAATTCATTAAATATTTTCCTTGCAGGAAGAGTATAACACCAATGATTTTGAATGGTTAATTCCCTTGGACATTGTACATTTTATAAATTGTCATCAAATAATTTTACATTGTGATTTATACTGCCTCCTCTTGTGAATTTCATTAACATAAATTGACATTTCCCATATAGGCATCACTTCTGAACACATTCACAAATTGACTTATTTGGTCTACAGAACCCAGGGCCAGATCCCAGACCAAAGAAAGTATTTTGGGCATCTAAGCAAAATATCTACCTTATTATCTTCTCAGAAATAATGCAGTAGATTTATTTTTTCTTAATAATCTCAAACACACAGAGAAGTTTGAAGTGCAGTACAAAGGCAGTTTTTACCTGAACCATTTGAGGGTAAGTTGTCAAAACGATGTATCATAAACACCAAATGCTTTTGTCTTTCCGCAAATTAGGTCATTCTCTTATGTAGCACAATCTACAGCCCAATGATGAAAATCAGGAAAGTAACATTTCTACCGTATAAGGCTGAAACCAAATTTACATTTCTCCACTTATCCCAGGAAAGTCCTTTACAGTAAAGGCTCTAGTCCAGAATTATGCGTGGCATGTGTCTTTAGTCTTCATCATTGTAGATCAGTTCTATCTCTCCTTGATTTTTATGATCTTTAGTTTCTGAAATAACTATAGGCCTTGTTATTTTGTGGGATGTCTTTTAAATTTGGTTTGTCTTACATTTTCTCATGATTAGATTCAATTTTCCATATTTGAGAGAAATAACACACAAGTGATGCTGTGCTTCTCTTATTGCATTCTATCAGGTGGAATACGGTTTCTGTATGTCTCATGTTGGGTAATGTTAAATTTGATGACTTTATTGTGGAGGTGTCTATCAGGATTCTCCTCCATGAAATTACCCTTTGTCTTAATTAATGACTTTCATGGGAAAGTATTTTGAGGATATATAAATACCCCTTTCTCATCAAACTTTCTACCCATCAATCTCTCTGTCATCTATCTCTATTATTTGTTTATATTAGTATGGACTCATGTATTCTTAGTCAATGGATTACAATACTTATTATTTTTATGTACTATGATGCTCAAATTGTCTAAGATTTGGCCAGGGGGAGCACCTTCAATCTGGCTGCTGTGTCCTTTTAACATGTCTCCATAATTTGTTGAGCACTTCATTTGTGGTGCTATAAACTGTTCCAGAGTCATCTAGTAATTTTTCTGCCGCAGCCTTGAATCTATCCGTTGCTCCAAGAAGCTCTGGTTCAGTGCAGAATGGTATTTAGATCTGAACACTAGATGTGCTCATTACTATTGAGGTATCACTACTCCTAGGGCCTCTCTAGGGACATAACTAGGATATACATTTATGTTAATATGTGTGATAATATATTTGATCTGTCAACAGGGCAAAGGTACAATCATCAGTTATTCAATCAAATGCTACTGTAAGTGCTGCTATGAAGATATTTTGTAGATGTGATTAAAGTCCATGATCAGTTGACTTTAAGTTAAACAGAATGTCCTAGATAATATGGATTGGCCTGACTCAATCAGTTGAAAGACCTTAAACAGGATACTAAGCCTTTCCTGAAGAAGTTCTGCTTATGGACAGCAGGTTCACCCTGTGCCTGAGAATTCCAGCCTGCTTCTTTTTATAGTCTGTCTTATGGATTTCAGACTAGCCTGGTCAGACCCCACGATCACATGAGCCAGTTCATTTCAATAAACCTCTTAATATGTGTCTCTTACAGATGTGTGCCATTTATCTATATTTGTTTCTATGCCTCTTTTTATATATTGAAAATTATGAGTTATATCAAAAATCTCAATTCCAATCCAACACCTAGTTTTTGCACTTTTCATTTTACAATTCTTTGATAGTGAAAAATATGACTTCTTTTATCCTTAATATAATTGCTTATGGGATCCATTCCCAAGAATGTATCTAATTTACCATCACTGCTGTCTACCTTTTCTCTCTAATGGGGCCACCTGTCTAACTCACTCTGGCTGTGACAACCAGCACCAGGTTGCCTCACTGTGTGGATGTCTTCTTCAACCCTCACGTGTATCACACTGCCCTCTTTCTACATGGACAAGTTCCTCCCACCACCTATTCTCTGACATCCCCGTGTGGGCCACTCTCCTGTACTGAAAACTTACTTCTTCATCCCACTCAGCTTGGGATACCCTGTTACAGGCTATCCACCTTATCCAAACACTCTCCTCCTTCCTCACAGGCTCAGACACCCTGGACCCATTTCCCAAGCCCTATGTGGACACCCTTCCGACCCACATTCACATATACTGCTCCGGACCACTGCGATTCATTCCCACCACACCCCACCTCTGCCACAGAGACACCTATGCAGCCTCAGCAATTGCCTCTTGCACTGAATTGTTCAGGAAAGGAAGAAGAAGAGGATGAGCCACAGTAGACATTCTCTAGGTCAGTGGTTCTCAATCTGGAGCAATTTTACACCTGCCTTGCCCCTGGGACATTTAGCAACTTGTGGAGACGTTTTTGATTGTCACAACTAGGAGGCTGCTCTTGACATCCAGAGGGTAAAGGCCAGGGATGCTGCATGCACCGGAATGCTTCCTACAACAAAGAATTATTGGCCCGAAAGGTCAGCAGTGTCAAGGATGAGAAACCCTCCTCTAGGCAGATGTCCTGAAAGCACTGAAAACTCTTGATTTTCAGATACTATTAAGGCTCCTGGTTTTTTCCCAAATCACACTTCCATGGAGGGTCATCTGTTTCCAGTGAGAATCAGCCCACACACATTGATGGACTATTCAACCGTCAGTCAAACTAGATTTGGTTTCTTTGGAAAGAAAACAATTTGAAAGTTCATTTTATTAAATTAGCTATCCACATGGATGGACAAAGAGCAGAGATTCAAAGTTTCATTTAGATGTGGGTGCTGGTAAGTCAGCAAGACTCCTACAAATTGCTTCCCTTAAGTATATTTAAAATTTTTCTATTGGTAACATTATAAATGGTCACATACAAAAGATGTTCTCTGCTAACTCTGCATAATTGAATTCATGGGTGCTGGATCTAGAAGTGGCAAGATGATACAGATGCTGCACTGTGAAAGTGGGTTGAGAAGAAGACCCAGGGGTGTAAACCAGTGGTCCTCAGAGTGTGCTCTGTGGACCAGCAGGGTCAGCATCACTTGAAAAAATCAGCTTAAAAAAATTCCAACAACCAAGTTGCATCCCAGACCAACTAAATTAGAATTTCTAGTAGTAAGGCTCAGAAGTCTGTATTTTAAAAAGCTTTCCAAGTGATTGTAAGGTTCATAAAAGGTTAAAAAACCACTGGAGTAAGGAGTGCTAGTCTGAAAAACACCTTAGTTTTCAAATCTATAAAGTGGAAATAAATCATATTTTCCCTGTTTATATTATAGAATTATCACAATTATTATGAAGCTATTGTCTATATGAGATAGCATAATGACTTTATGACACAATGTTAACTGTAGGCTCAATTATATTACAAAACATTTATGTTTTCTATCTCCTGCATCAGTCATCTCCCCTTACTATTCAGCTGCTTAGCAAGTATAGGGTAGAAAAACCAAATTTTGTGTCAAGAATAGAGGGCTCTAAATCTGTTCCTTACTAGTCACATGACAATCCAGTTAAGCCCTCCAATCCTGTTTCTATGTCTTTAAAAAGGTTTCCTGTTTGGAAAAAAACAACAACTTTTTCTCTTTGGTCAGATGGCAATAAAATATTAGTGCACATATTTCTTATGATTTGGGGTCTGGAGTTACTGCATGAAAATTTTGAGCTTATCATGATTTATTTATCTTTGCAATATTTGTGCACTAAGCAATCAATACCCCCCAAATTTTAGAATACTTTTTAAAGGAAAATTCAACCCATGTTGAATATCTGTTTGAGATCCTCCTTAATATAGTGAGTAACACATGCTTTAGCTTTTTCACGAGTATTCCAAGGCCTCTGAGGTCTTTGCCAATTATATTTAAATTCTCTGAAGGGTCCTGGAGGACCCAAGTTGTTAAAAGTCTTCTTCAGAATAACTGGAGTCATGATTCTTATACTAGGGAACAGGGGGTTGCTAAAAATTTAAAGCCTTCTGTGCCCCATTACAGACCTTTTGAATAAGAATTTCTGGAGGCTGGGCTGAGGTATCTGTAGACACAGTGAACTCCATGGGCTTCTATTGCATACAGATGTTCAAAATCAACGTGATACATGGTTGAGAGAATGATGGATTTTTGTTGTTTTCATTTTTAAAAATTCCTTATCTTGAGGTAATTGTAGATTTACGTGTAGTTTTGTAAATAGTAAAGAGAGATCTCATCTACACTTCATACAGTTTCCCTCAATGGTAACATGGTGTATAACAATGATACGATCCCACAACGAAGAAATAGAAATTGTTGCAATCCATGTGCTTTATTCACACTTCACCAGTTTTTAAAATTTTTAAATTATTATAGGGTACATGTGATGATTTCACCAGTTTTTATTCACTCATTTGTGTGTGTGTGTGTGTATATTTAGTTTAATTTATGACATGTGCATATTCATGTGACTACCATCTTGGTCAAGATACAAAATAGCTCCCTCACTAGTATTCTCTGTGCTACTTTTTTACAACCACAGCTCTCTTTCATCCTCTTCCCTCCCAAACTACTAGCAACTGGTAATCTGTTCTCCAGCTCTATAATTTTGTAATTTCAAGAATATTACATAAGTGGAATCATATAGTATGTAACCTTTTGAAATTGGCGGTTTTTCACTCAGCATAATGCCACTGAGATCCATCCAAGTTGTTGTGTGTATCAGTACTTTGTTCCTTTTCATTGCTAAACAGTATTCCACGGTATGGAAGTACAACAGTTTGTCGAACCATTGAAGGACATCTGGGTTGCTTCCAGTTGGGGTGACTATAAATAATTATACTATAAACATTTCTGTACAGGTTTTGTGAGAAGATAAGTTTTCATTTTCCTGTGATAAATACCCAAGAGCACAATTACTGGGTCGTATGGTAGGTACATGTTTATTTTTGTTAGAAACTTCCATACTCTTTTCCAGAATGGCTATATCATTTTACATTCCCAATAATAATATATGAGTGACCCAGTTTCTCCACATCCTCAAAAACATTTGGTATTATTATTATTTTTTATTTTAGCTATTCCAGTAGGTGTGTAATGATATCTCTTTGTTTTTAATTATTTCCCTAATAGCTAATGATGTTGAGTATCTTTTAATGTGTTCTTTGCCATCTATAGACCTCCTCGGTGAAATGTCTTATGTCTTTTCCTCATATTCTAATTGGGTTACTGTTTGTTTTTTAACTGATGCATTTGAAAATACTTTATACATTCTAGATATTAGTCCTTTGCAAGATACACAGTTTGCAATATTATCTCCATTTCCGTAGCTTGTCTTTTTGCCCTTTTCACAGAGTCTACTGCCAAATCAAAGTTTTTCATCTTAATAAGGTACAATTTGTGATTTTTTCTCCTGTGGGTCATGATTTTGGTGTTAAGTCTAAAAACATTTTGCCTCTTCCTAGCCTAGAAAGATTTTATTTTAAATATTTTTTGAGAGTTTTATAGTATCATACTTTGCATTTGTCTTTGATCCATTTTGAGTTAATTTTTACCTATAGATGTCTAATTGTTTCAGCATCATTTGTGGAAGAAGCTATCCTTCCTTTATTAAATTGCTTTTGCACCTTTGTCAAAAATCAGTTGGGCATATTTCTATGTGCCTTTTCCTGGGTTTTATATTCTGTCCTATTGATGGTCTTATTGGCATTTAAGTTTGTATCCATAAATCTGTGTCCCTTCTCTAATATTACACTGTCTTGACTGTACTTGTATAACATCTTGAAACAATTAGATTAATTAATCCCACTTTATTCTGCTTTTTCAAAACTGTTTTAGCTGTTCTAGGCCTGGCTTCTTTCCAAATACATATTAGAATAAGCTTTTCTATTTCTACAAAATCTTATTAGGCTTTTGATAGAAATTATGTTAATCCTATAGATCCATTTGGGTAGCATTGAAATCTTTACAATGTTGAGCCTTCCAATCCATGAACATGGTATGTGTCTCCATTTTATTTAGATCTTCCTAGTTTTCCTTCATCTGCCTCTTGTAATTTTCAAGATACACGCGTGTATATTGTTAGATTTTTGCTTAATTATTTTATTTTATTTTAAGCAATTGTAATTTGCATGGTGTTTTTAATTTCTATTTTCACGTGTTCCTTTTTGGTATACAGAAATGTGATTGATTTGTTTGTGCATGTTGATCTTGTATTCTGTGACATTTCTAAACTCACTTACTAGTTTTTAGAGGTTTTTATAGATTAGTTGAGATTTTCTACATAAATAACAATGCCATCTGCAAAAAGGGACAGTTCTATTCTTTCTGTTGTAATCTACATGTTTTTATTGACTTATTTTGCTGGATAGATATTGTGGCATTATGTTGAGTAAGAGTGGTGAGTGTGGACGTTCTTATCTTGATTCCCAATCTTAAGGGGAAAAGATTCAATCTTTCATACTTTCCATTAAGTTTGATGGTATCTGTTGGCTTTTTGTACGTGCTCTTTATCAAGTTGAGAAAGTTCCTGTCTATTCTTAGTTTTGTTAGAAGTTTTATCGTGAGTGGATGTTGGATTTTGTCCAATTTCTTTTTTGCATTAATTGATATGATCATATGATTTTTCTTCTTTACCTTGTTAATAATGATGAATTTTAAAGCTCTAAAATTTTCTTAATCTTATTCTATACTCAAAAAGAAGAGAAATGACTGTATTTGCATTGTTTGAGTAAGTGTGTTGCATTATCTCTTTCATCAGTATTCAGGCAAAAAAAAGATATTACTGAATCAAATATGAAATTACACATAGAGAAATTAGCTCCTTATGACATAAGCCTACAGAATAAATGTAGAGGAATTCTGAGAGAGCATTGTGAAATATTAGGATATTTTGGTGTAAAAGTCTCTCCTTAACAAATAAAAATCAGTCTAATAACTTTACAAGGGCATATCCCCTCCCTTACAGACAAGTTTGTTAGTGCAAATTTTTTTTTTTTTGCTAGCATAGAAATTATGAACTCTATTACCATATATATGCAACAGATGATGTTCTATATTCTGCGTATTAGTAAGTCTTTGTTTAAGTTAATCTATCTACACTTAATGGCTTTTGTAACTGATGGTTGCTGTCTTATTAGAGACTCTAATCATTAGAATAGTGTTGAATCTGGAAAAAATAAATCATATTCCTGAGCAAAATATGCATGAATATATGCATATACAGAAAGAGTTTTGTATAAATACATCACTTTACTTACACAAGTAAATGACTCAGATGCTCTGAGTGTAAACAAATCAGGGAGTTAAGTAAATTAAATACCGTGGAAAATTGCACTGTCATGTTTGGGCAACTAAATTTAATTTATGTGCTGACTTAGTGAGTCACTGCTTGACTTTGGGAAATTTAAGCCTGACAGTAAGCAAAATAGCTAGGGGAGTACATCTGCCCTGCACTCATGGGTCTGAGTGACGGAGGTAAGTCTTGTTAATTGGTAAACATAATTATTTTCCCCAAATCCGTCAACCTTCTATATACATTTCCTAGAGATTCCATAATAAATATTACAAACTGGGTAGCTTAAAGCAACGAAAATTTATTCTTTCACAATTCTACAGACTAGAAGTATGAAATCAAATTGTCAGCAGGGCCATGCTCTCTCTGAAGGCTCTAGAAAGAATCCTTTATTGTCTTTTCCTACTTTCTGCTGGTTGCCAGCAACCCTGTCATTCCCTGGCTTGTAGATGTATCAGTCTAATCTCTACCTCCGTTGTCACATGGCCTTTTCCTTGTGTCTTCACATGGCATTCTCCGTCTGTGTCTTTCCCAATCCCTCTCTTAAAAGTCTTGGATTTAAGGCCCATCCTAGTTCATTATGACCTCATTCTACCTGATAACATCTGTAAAGATCCTAGTTCCAAGCAAGGTCACATTCTGAGGTTTGGGTAAACATAAATTTGGAGGGGAGGTGCTCACCATTACACCAATGCATTTCCCATCTTGTTTAGCTTCCCTCTCCTTCCCATTATACAAGTATTCCACTGATGAAGCAGTTTTTGGGGTAGCATTTCACTTTGCAGTTGCTCCCACAATGTGAAACTCTACAGTGACATGTTTCCAAGTGTAAGTTCCCTCCTCTAAGGACACTCTCACTTAAGATAAGAATCAATTTACTCTAGAAACCAGAATGCAGAACTTCTCCAACTTTGTACTGTTAAGAGATGCTTTCATTTTTTTCCTTCCTCAGCTCCTTGTTTTTTTAAAAAATTGCATATCACACAAATTACAATTGTTAAGTAATTATAATTATTAAGTAATTGATTAAATACCTCATGAAATTGATCAGTTACCATTTAATTCCTTGTAAACAAGAAAATCTAATAATTAGCCTATGTAGCTTTGCCATGCATACATGTGTGATTTTTGTTAGACATTCTGAAATTCTGGAGATAATCAACAAGCCATTATTACTAAATCTCTTGACCTCCAAGGTATGAATTACTCTTCTGGGGCTTAATGACAAAGAGTGCAGACTTATGAAAAGAGTAGTAAAATTTTCCATCTACTTTGAATGGACAAGAATTCAGTGAGACACAATTCACCTCTCATCATCTATTCTTAGTGAGTATTACAGTTAAGGACTGCTGCTAAGCAAGAACAATATGTTAGATAGAAATTATGTGTAGAAAAGTCTTGCTTTTCCTGCTCCAGCTTTGGGATGGGGAGATGGGTATGTGGACAGAGAAAGGTACAAAGAGTTCAAAAAGTCATCAAAAAATGTAACAGCAAAGAATTGCAAAATGTTACCTCTTTTATAAAACAGAATACAGATGGTTAGTAGTTTACATTTGTCTAGACATACTAATTTAAAATACTTTCATATATTTTTTTGATAATGTCAAAATTTGGTGTGTGGAATGCAGGTGTTATTTTCTATAATTTCACAGATGAGAGAACTGAAGCTTGTTGGGGTTAAAAGACTCACTTCTCGGCCAGCCAGAGAGTACATAGCAGAATTGAAATTCCATTCATTAGCATTCACGTCCACTGTTTTTCCTGTTACCACAGTTAACTCTTGGCTAATAGCAATTCCTAAAGCATTCTCTATTGCATTTTTAACACAGCTATGAGGTCAAAATAGGAGCACAAAGCTGAAATTCAGGAAATCTATGTTCTAATTTCAGCAGTTATCTGACCTTAGACATTTGTAAACTGGTGTGATAATACTTGCCCTACTTCTCTCGAGTGTTGAGAAAATGAAGCAGGCACAGAAATAAGAAACAAGGCTGAGACACCCTGTGAGTGGGAAGAGAAGAGGGAGTGTGTATGAATGACAACTTTGAGATTCCTGGAAGGCACAGCTTGCGACGCAGTTTCCTGAGATTTCCTTGCTTCTTTTTAAAATAAATCTCCTTCCTTTTACACTTCAGTTAAGTAGTTTTGTGTTGCTATTGTTGGTCCGTGTGAGCAACCTACCCTGTTCGGAAGACACCAAGTTTATAGTCTAGTAGAGAAGAAAGACATTGAGCAAATAATTTCACCAAAGTGTGATAAGAGTAGGGGAACCACCAAAGACAAATAGCATGGCATAGGGGTATGCTCCCGTAGTCCCATCTACTTGGGAGGCCAACGTGGGAGAATCACTAGGCCAGAAGTTCAAGTCCAGCCTGGGCAACATAGTGAGACCCCTTCTCTAAGAAAATAAAAGCGCTATTGATTGTTTGTTTTTTAGCATAATTTACTTCCAATCCATTCAATATGAGGATTCCTCAGGGATCCTGAACTGTGTGAGGAGGGACTTCCTGTGAAGTCTAGAGAAGGGCATTAAATAAGAAAGACTATTTTAATTCCTTTCCAATTTAGCAACTTTGGAAGTGATTTATTGCCCCCTCCCCACTGCTCCATTCCCTATGTCTATGCTTGTTTACTTTATGTATGCAGTATTGCCATTGGTTTTCTCTTCGAAGATATTTGGGAAAGGTAAAAATTAAGACTTCTCCTTTCAAATATTTTTGAACCTGGAGGATACTTCTTTTACTGTAAGAGGAAAGAAGAAGGCACGTGTATATACTACACTTGTATAAAGGTAAAACTCAATTAAAATATAACATTATAGTTTTGTTTTTATCATTAGACATGTTAAAATGCTATTACCCTAAAATTAGACATGACGAAGCACAGTGGATGGACAAAACCCATCTGCACAAAAGGCAACGTATTAAAAGGTTTTGAATCAAGGCTCCCTTACCAGCAATAAAAAAATGACATTTTTACATGAGGCATAAAGCAACTAACAAACGAAGACATAATATTGGGATTATTAGCAAATAAAGTTGCTTGCGTTTATAGAGCAGATCTGTTGGGAAACATCCATGTGGTGAGTATAAAAAAAGGATTCATGTGAATTTATATAAAATTTCACAAAGCGATGAATCATTTATTATAACTTTATTTGTATTAACCCAGATGGTGCACAATTTGGATATGTAACCCTGCACATGAGAAATGCTTTATAAAAGCCACACATCTCTGTTCTGCGGCGGTGACTGCATGCCAGGACAACATTCCACTCCAGAAGGCCCATGCCAACACGAATAAAGAAGGGAAATGACATCTTACTTGTTGGAGTAAAGAAACTGCAGTGCAAACAATAACAACAATCGTGCAATCAGAGAAGCCATTATGCAGGAAGAATTCATTCCAAATGACTGACCATGGTTGACTTATAAAATGTGACCATTACATCTTACTCAGACAAAAAGAAACTTTGAAATGACCGTCCTCAAAGTTTCTGCTTTAAAAGTCTTTTCATAACCATCTGTCTTTCTACTATTTATTACCGGAGAATACTGAAGTGATCCATTCTTTTTGAAGGTATCCTTCCTCACTTTCAAATAAAGTGTGGGAGAAACTACTCTGGACTATCCAGTTTCAAATTCTGTCATGTGGAGCTATAACTGTGGAATGAAAGGGCTCATTTCTCCACGTTCTTTATTGTAAGGGGAAGGAAGAAGGAATATGCATATACCACACTGTGTAAAGGTAAAGCTCAATTAACATGCAACATTTTATTTTACTTATCATCAGACATGTTAAAATGCTAGTCCCCTTAAAATTTAAGCATGATGAATTCTTAAGGTGTTTTTTTAACCTAGAACTTCAAAGTGTTTGTGAATCCCATGAATGGATTTTAAATGTTTGCACCTGTGCATGTTTCTGCTGAGTAGGTCCAGAACAGTAAGTGCAAATCATCATGTGCCTCAATTTCTTCATGAAAAACAGGAGGAATACAATTATCTGTTTTATAAGATTTTTCTACTGCTTGTGTTCTTGGAGAGTTTTCTCACATTGGGAGTTTTTCTCTTCTTAAAAAAGATAGTTCTTTGATTAAAATGCAGTTGAAAAAAAGATAAATTGTTGAGTCAAGATTTAATTAATCAATCAAGTGTAAGATGGTAATTTATTGAATCAAACAGATGGCATCCATTAGCAAGTCAAAGAAAAACTAAATATGAAGGGGAAGACATTTGGAGAATGACAAAGTGTTTGTGCTCGTATATTTGATGCTAAATAAATTAAATCTTTTTATCCAGTCTAGGAATGGAAAGTACAAAGAGAGTAACTTTTGCTTACAGGGAGTATTTTTCTCATTTTGAGACATCGGTTCATCAACTTATCTTTACTATTCCACCTTAGGACTGGGCTGGGTCATTTCGGCTTATTAAAAATGAAGGTTTGCATACACAAAGAGTACAATGTTCACCATCCAAGGGATGGGCACACTTGAAACTCGGACTTGCGGGGGAGTGGGGAGGCAAGGGCAACATACATAACCTAAACATCTGTACCCCCATAATATGCTGAAATAAAAAAACAAGAAGGTAATTTGTTGAGGGAAATTCAAGTGAATTTAAAATAACCTTTCCATAAAATAAAGATGGAAATGAAGTGAAATTGCTTATAAAGTTCGGCTTTTAGATACTCAATATAAAAAAATATATACAGAATGAATAAAATTTTAAAAATTTAAAGATACACGTACCGTGATCAAAATGAACCCAAATTCTTTTCCATTCTTTTCTTGTATGGTCGTATTAGTTTCCTAGGGCATCCACAAGAAATTACCACAAATAGGATCTTTTAAAACAAGAGAAATTTAATCTATCACAGTTCAGGCATTTAGAAGTCTGAGATCATGGTGTCAGCAGGGCTCTAGAGAAGAATCTGTTCCTTACCTCTTCCAGCCTCTGGTGGTCCCAGATGTTCCTTGGTTTGTGGCAATATAACTGCAGTGTCTACATACCTCTCACTTTGCGTGACCCTCTTTTCTGTGTGTGTCCCTTTCTATCTCCTATAAGGACATATTCTTAGGATTTAGGGCCCACCATAATCCAATGTGATCTCATCTCTATGCATACCTTAATCACATCTGCAAAGACCCTATTTCCAAACAAATTTACATTTTGAGGTCCTAGGGGATGCTGGAATCTTTGGGGAATACTATTCCACCCATTACAATGGTATTTCAGCATTTCTGTAATCATATATTTCTCTCTAAGCTAACTAGTAGGACAATTAGCATGGGGAAATCCATTGTTCTCTGAGTTATTTAAACTTTCATAATCCCAACTGACTATTAAACCCATAGCCTAGATTGCTTTGAGATTGCCATTGTTAAAGACTCAACTAAAATGTATGTTGGTTGCACAATATGGTCTTTCACAGCAAAGAATTTCTTTGCGCGCCTGAGCTATCATTAGCGCTGCTCCTCTGGTGGATTGTCTTACGATCCACGATTTTTTTGGATCACATTCAGCAAAGCTAAGGCATTTCAAAACTTTGCATGTATTCTTTACAAGCAACTCAAAAGATTTAGAAAATTAGGCATTAAATTCACTTTCAATAGGAAGAAAAATATTAGAAAATTATTTTAATTTGGAGGGATATTTTGTTGGTAGGAACATTATGTCTACCATGTAAAAAAAAAATAAAACAACTTATAAAGCTATGTTGTTGAAATCAATTAGTCTATAATTAAGAAATCCTTTTCATGTATTTGAAATTGATGTTTGATTCATATTCAAAGTTGTGATAATCTGGGGAAAGCATACACTGCGTAATAATTATTCACATGGTGTCTACATGTACATATGATGTTTACAGACAAATGAAAAGTGATGAGTGCCTCGAAGAGTGTATTTGCACTTATTCGCTAACAGAAAAACATATTTAGAGTGTAATGAAAAGTCCTGGATCTAATCTACTCTTGCCTTTTAAGTAAAGAATGTTCTCAACACACGTAACCTAAACATCTGTACACCCATAATTTGCTGAAATAAAAAAAAAAAAAGAATGTTCTGAATAACTTCCTCCAATTTACCTTTGCCAAACTCAGGCCCAACTGGCGTAGTGACTAGATATAAGATAAAGGCAGTGGGAAGGTTTTCAGAATTATAGATATTTCTCCTTATTTCTGTTAAAAGCAACTTCTATCAAGTCAATTTATTTCCATGTCCCTAAAACACTGATGATTTTCCATTCCCTGCAGAATGGGAGAAAGTATTTGCAAACCATCGCTCTCTCTGATAAAGGGATAGTATCTAAAACATGTAAGAATCTCCTACAACTCAATGGTGAAAAAATAACTGACTAAAAATGGTAAAAGAACTTGAATAGACATTTCCCTAAAGACAGACAAATAGCCCCAAGGTATATGAAAAGGGGTTCAACATCGTTAACCATCAGGGAAATGCAGATAAAAACCAAAATGTGATATTATCTCACACTGTTAGGATGGACATTATGCCCCCCCCCAAAAAAAAAAAAAACACAAAAGATAGGTGTTGACAAGGATGTGGAGAAATTGCAACCCTTATATACTGTTGGTGAGAATGAAGAATGATGCAGACACTATGGAAAACAGTATGGAGTTCTTCAAAAAATTAAAAATAGAACTATCATATTATCCAGCAATCCCACTTCTGGCTACATTTTCCAAAAAATTAAAATCAAGGTTTCAAAGAGATATCTGTACCCCCATTCTCATTGCAGCACTATTCACAATAGAACAGAACACAACGCTCCAAAGCATGGCACCTGGGTAATTGATAAAACTGCAGAAGCGAGAAGGTCACTCTGTTCTTCCCCTGCCTTTCTACATGACAGCTGGCCATAAAGGAGTTCTTTAACCTACCTTGCCTGAAAGAAGGTCATAAGACCATCACTCCTGAGGCATCCTTCTCTATACCCAGGGGCCAAGAAGAATCACAGCAGACAAACGTTGCTGGGTACTTGAAACTAAGCATAAAAAAGTCTTCCCTGGGTCTTTGGGTCTTAATTTCTGAAGGCTTCTCGGTCACATAAAACTTTAGTTAAAATTTCAACCTTCCTTTTGTTACATGGTGTCAGCCATGACCTTTGCCATAGGTAAGGAAAAGATACTATTTTTTCTTTCCTACAATAGCCAAGATATGGAAACAACCCAAACATTCATTGACAGATGAATAGATAAAGAAAATGTGCTTTACATATAAAATGGAATATTATTCAGCCTTAAAAAAGGAGATCCTGTTATTTGCAACAGCATGGATGAACCTAGAGGACATTATGCTAAGTGAAATAAGTCGTTAGCAGAAGGACAAATACTGCATGACTCTACTTATATAAGGCATCCAAAGTAATTAAACTCATAGAAGCACAAATAGAATGGTGGTTGCTAGGGGCTGAGAAAGGAAATGGGGAATTATTCTTTCATAGGTATAAAGTTTCTGTTATGCAAGATGAATAAGTGCTAGAGATCTTCTGTACAACATAATATTTACAGTTAACAATACGGTATTGGGCACCTTAAAATATACAGATATTTTATAAGAGGATAGATCTCATATTAAATGTTCTTACCAAACCAAACCAAACCAAACACAAAAGAACACAGGGGAATTCTGAAGGTAATGGCTGTGTTTAATACCTTCGTTCTGATAATAGAATCAATGGGTGCACGCTTATGTTCAAACTCATCAATAAGTATACATTAAATGTGTGCAGTTTTTTGTATATAAATTATACCTCAATAAAGCTATAAAAATGTAGTTAAGAATAAAAATACAGATTTTATTTATCTATTCATTTCTATATATCCTGAAGGGAAGATGCAGTAATCCAACGTAGGTGGACAGTTGTCTATTTTGAGCTTTATAAAGTAACGATGAAGGCTTACATTTCCTCTTTAAAATAGGGTATTGTTTTTTTTATATAGAAACATAAAATTGAAATTTTTTTAATAAATTAAAACTAAATTCAGTTGCATCTATATTACATAGCACTGGAACAGCAATGGAATAATAACACTGAATAGGATTATTGATATAACAATACATGAACAGGTATTGTTATACAGGTAATATTCAAATATCAAAAAAGTCAGTGATTTAATATCAAATTTAAGTACAATTTGCATAAATTTTTATATATAAAAGTTGTTTTTAAAACCTTAATAACTCAAATTTTCAATGTTAAGCAAGCCTACCACCCATTTTTTCAAATTATTGACATCATATGTATCAGTCATTCACACCTATCATTCTTTACAATCCACTAATCCCATTTTAATAGAATTTTGGAATCTCAGGATTTGAAGGAATTTCAATGTCACCAAGTCCCCTCTCTCCAGAATTCCTTCAAAGTGGTTTTTATGATTATTTGATCACCTTCAGTGACAGAGAATTATATCTCTCATGACAGATTATCCCTTTTGCCAGAAATTGATTGCAGTCATGTGTCCCTTAATGGCAGGGATACATTCTGAGAAATGTGTTTTTGGTGACTTTGTCATGTTTAAACATCATAGAGTACATTTACACAAACCTACATGGTACAGCCTACTATACACCTAAGCTATATGGTATAGCATATGATTGCTAGGCTACAAACCTGCACAACATGCTACTACTGTACTAAATATTTTAGGCAATTGTGAGACAATTGTAACTATTTCTGTACCTAAATATATCCAAATATAGAAAAGGTGTAGTAAAAATATGGTATTATAATCATATTGAATCACTGTCATATATGTGGTCTGTTGTTGACCTAAACATGATGCATGACTGTATTAGAAACACATCCAGTTAGAAGCATGGACTAGGGACCAGTTTCAACATCCTGGCCACTGTTACCTGAAACTTCCCATTCTGCCTATGCTTTTAAACATTGCACCTAGATTCAAGTGGTTTATTTTAGGTGAGCCAAGACCAAAACCCAGTGTAGTGATATTACCTCCTTCTTTCTTTGTACTTCATTTCTACTCATAACTTAAGAAAAACTAAAGTTTTAATTAGTTTATTAATTTAAATACAGTAAAATTCACTTTTTTATTATACAATTTCACGAGAAGTGACAAATGCATACAGTCACATAAACAAGACACACAATGATTTTATCAACCCCAAAACATGCCCTCCTGCTTCTCTTTTTTAGTCAATTGCTTCAAAATCACTATCCCATCACAACCACTGATTTGTTCCCTTTCCCCCTAGTTTTACCTTTTCCAGAGGGTCGTACAAGTAAAATAATGTATTTGTAGCCTTTCGAATCTGATTTCTTTCACTTGGCAAAATACACTCGAATTCATCCACATGGTTGAATGTTTGTTACTTTTTATTGCTGAGTAGTATTCCACTGTGTGAGTGTACTATGATTTTTTTTAACCTTTCACCAATTGAAAGGCATTTGAATTATAATTAGTTTTTTGCAATTATGAATAAAGCTGCTGAAAAATTCACATACTGGTTTTTCTGTGAACATTAGTTTTCATTCCTCTTGTGTATATACTTGAGCAGTGGGGTGCTGGGTGCTGGATCATAGGATAACTATATATTTAATTTTATAAGAAACAAACTGTTTTTCAAAGTTGTACCATTTTTTGTTCTCACCAACAAGGTATGAGAGTACCAGTTGCTCAAGATCCTTGTAAGCAGTTGATATTGACAGTTTTTAAAAAAATTTTGGTCATTCTAATAGATGTGTAGTTGTGGTTTTAACTTGCAAACCTAGTATCTAATGATATGATACTTGCTTATTTGCTATCTATCAATCTTCCCTCTTTAGTAAAATGATATGTTCGAATTTTGCCTATTTTAAAAATTGGGTATTTACTGTTGCATTTATACATTTCTCTATGTTCTGGTTACAGTCCTTTGTCGAATGACTGATCTGCAAATATTTTTTCCTAGTCTGTGATTTGTCATTTCATTCTCTTAGTCTTTCACGGAGAAAATTTCTAAAAATTTTGATAAAGTCCAATTTATCAATTTTTTTCTCTTATAGATTATATTTTTTGTGTCGTATCTAAGAGATCTTTGACTAACCCAAGGTCACCAAGATATTCTCCTGTTTATTTGTCTTAAAGTTTTATAGTTTTAAATTTGATTTAGGTTATAATCCATTTTGAGTTATATATAAGATGTGAACTACAGAAAGAGGTTCATTTTTTCCATAGAAATAGATAAGCAATTATTCGGCACCTTTGAATGGCTTTTGCACCTTTGCCAAAAATCAATTGACCGGGCCAGGCGCGGTGGCTCACGCCTGTAATCCTAGCACTCTGGGAGGCTGAGGCGGGTGGATTGTTTGAGCTCAGGAGTTCGAAACCAGCCTGAGCAAGAGCGAGACCCCATCTCTACTAAAAATAGAAAGAAATTAATCGGACAACTAAAAATATATAGAAAAAATTAGCTGGGCATGGTGGCGCATGCCTGTAGTCCCAGCTACTTGGGAGGCTGAGGCAGAAGGATTGCTTGAGCCCAGGAGTTTGAGGTTGCTGTGAGCTGGGATGATGCCACGGCACTCTAGCTCGGGCAACACAGTGAGACTCTGTCTCAAAAAAAAAAAAAAATCAATTGACCATATCTGTATGGATCTACTTTTGTACTCTCCATTACATCCCATTAATCTATAGGCCTATCCTTTCAATAATACCATTTTGATTACTGCAGTATGTCTTAGATAAGCTAGGATGAGTCCTACAACTGTGTTCCTCTTTTACAAAATTGTTCTTAGTCGTTTGCCATTCCAAATGTATTTTACAATAAACTTGTGGATATCTGCAAAATAAACTTCAGGGGTTTTGATTTGAATTAAATTTATTCTATAGATTGATATGGGGTGAATTGATATCTTAATGATAATGAATCTTCCATTCCATGAATACCGTATCTGTTTTTGAAAATCTAGGCTAAGATTAAGGGAAACAAAAGAAAATAGAAAAAAAGGAACATTATATTACATACTTGTAGCTCTACAAGTATTTGAAAGTGATTGACTAGGGTGGCTTCTCCTACATTTGATTTGACAATCAGTAAAGATACCATCGAAAAGTCTGAATCACTCTAGTATTTTATGGTAATAAATGTAAAATCCCAAGAAATCTACAAAAACTTCCTGAAATCATTAGTGAGTTTAGCAAGGTCATAGGATACAAGTGTATTAAAATCAATCATATATTTATATACTGGCAATGAACAATTTGGAATTTCAATTTAACAGACAGGACTATGTGCAATAGTATCAAAAATGGAAATACTTAGATCTATATCTAACAAAATATTTACAGAGTCTTATGCTGAAAACTAAAACCTACAATGAAGATACAGACCAGATCAACAATCTGCTGTACTTTTACTGAATCTTTATTATACTGAGAGATATTGCAGTTCCACAGCATAAGCCAGCCTTATTTATGAAGGTGATTTAAAATTAAATCCTTTGACACTGATGTGAGGAAAAGGAACAGCAAGGATGTATAGAAATAAATGAACACATAAATAAGAACAAACGAAAGCTGTTTATTCAGAACTTGTTATAGCAGGGAGGTCATAGAGCATCACTTGTGTTTGGCAGAGACTCAGAGGTAGAAACGGGAATGGGGATATTGTATAGTTAAAAAAAAGGGAAGGTTTCAGGTACGCTCTGATGAGAGGTTGTTGGCATGGGAACGCTGGGGTTGGGCTAATTAGAAGTAAAGCATTTTGGGTGACTGGTTTGGAAAGAATATTTGGCTTTCTCTTATTGGTCATGCAGGGGCAAAAAAAAAAAAAAAAATAGGGAACCTGGTAGTCATTGCTCATGTCCTGACTATTTGGGGCCCATTGCTGCAGAGACTGTGCTTTGACTTCCTGAGCTCCTTACGGCAGAGGCTGTGAGTCAGAGTTCTATTGTTGTGTATGATCTAGCCCTTGTCCATTTGTATATTCAACCTCTCAGATGGCATCCTAAAAGAAAACATTGGAAATACTTCTGGACATATGAGTAGTCCTCAGCCAGATAAAGGGGCAGAGAAAGAATATTCTAGGCACAAGGTATAACATATGCAAGAGCAGAGAATCCTATCTTATGTCTCAAATCCTATCTTATGTATCTTATGAGTAAGTTCTACACACCATGTAAATGCTGCAGTGGTGACTTTACATAGCACATGTATTATAAAAATTTAACCAATTCTTTATTTTATTTGTATAAAGTACCTGTCTTTCCACACTTTCCTTTGTATTTTCCTTACTCTGAGATTAAGATTGCTGCCAGAGACTTCAACATTCCATTTTTATCTTCCCTCCCTTCCTCTGCACGGTTGACACTCTTAGTTCTAACAATACTGTCAAGCACTTGAATTCATAAAAGTCCCTGCTCCTCTTCTCCCACAGGAATTATTTAGTCTACACAAATCTAGCTCAACTGTCAAAATCTAAAAGAGCCATCAAATGTTCACTAGGTTCTCTGTAGCTTTACTTTTTAGGATTAGGTGGACAACAATCAGTTCTACTGTCTATTGTCAAAAGCAGAATTTGATTCTAAATTAGGTGCCATTCTCTATGATGAGGGAGAGTTATAAAAACTGCTGGTTAGAAGAATTATTTATGGTGAAAAGGTAGAATGCTCATGATTTGGGCTGTTTAACCGTTGCCATTGCCTCTTTGCCACCGTTTTTGAGATGTTTCTACTTTGGTTTCTTCCCATGATGTGCCTTTCACTTTTGAACCTCTTGTGACTCTTAAAATTTTCTGCAGATTCTAAGGGTCTACCAAAAGTCTGATAGAAGTAAATCAATAAAGTGGCTTTCATCTTAAGGGGGAGAGAAAATTATTCCTCATAATTACATGAAATTTGAGAGATACTTGATGTATTTTTTTTTCAATTTTATAAGACCTGTGTCACCCAAATATTGTTTCCCTGTTGCACTTTCCATGTTAACTTTTTAATAACTCTCTTCCCTCCCCACCATGACTAGAGATAAATAATATCCAGTCATACTTAGATCATTTCCTTTAGTTTTATGTTGCCCTAAATCAAGGCTAGTGGTGAAGTGGCACTGTGGCCTTGTGACTAGAGATTGCACCCTACTTTTTCATTCTGTCCAAATGTTTATTTGACATATATGCCGATTTTCTACAACACTGTAGAATCCAGACCATGGTTGAGGTTTCCCATATACTTGGAATAACAGAAGGTAAGCAGAACTTATACCTGCTATTAGATGTGGTTATAGCCAGCTACCCAACCATACTTCTTTGTAGTGCACCCCTATGCCTGGCTCTTGGAATAGCTCTAGGGCTGAGGCCAGGCCAACTCCACAAATGGGCAACTTTGCTAAATGCCTCTGGCTCAGATTTCAGGTCTAACTCCTAGAAATTCTCCCTCCAGTCCAAGGCCTCACTTCGTGTACATGTTTAGTGTCTTCCCACAGTGCCTGACAGCACTATTATCAAGTCTATTCAGGGAAATAAGAAGCTTCCACTGTGGGGGTGTCATTTTCCCTTATTGCTTTTGCTAGAACAACAGTTGAAAGACATTATTCATTACCATCAGTGCTTATCCAGACCTTCACTTTCCAACGTCCATGTGAAGTATCAAAAGAAAAGTCGGGACTCAGTTAGACAAAATTCCATCAGGTTCTACTTTATGATCCTTTTGGTAGCATGAATTGAGTCATCTTGTTCTGATCTCCATGAACACTTGCTTAAACAAGAGCATACCTGTTTTTACATTCACAGGAAATAATTTGTAGTTTCTTTATAATTTAAAACTATAAATAGGGAAAAAAAACCATTTTTTTTTCTCACTGAAGACTCTACAGGAGTAAGTATAACTTTGCCTACAAAGGGCACAGTAGGGACCATGTTGTATGTAATCTGTCGTGCTGAGCAGCCTTCACGACACAGTGTCGCAAACGTCTGTGCTGCAGAGAGGACTCTGGCTTTTGTTTGCAGAATTATGTCTTGCTCTAATATTTTTCCCCAAAAGATAGAACATTTTGACTTACACTGTAGTTATTTGCTTATATGTCTGTGGCACAATCATATTCTAAAGGGCAATAATGTGCTGTATTCATAGTTGTGTTCCCAGAATCCAACTCAGAGTACAGAATAGGCAACTAATAAATGCTTGTGCAATAAATGAATATTAAAACATTTTACCTCCCTGTTGGACCCCGACACCTACCTCTTTCCTTCTTTAATCTTTACTTACGTTTTATCAAATACTCTTTCATTTCTCCCAAGTCATTCCTTTTTGTCCCCACTGCTGTCACTTCCCTTCAGACCCTCCATATTTTACACCTGTGCTATAACAAAAGCCTCCTGCCAGCTGCCAGCATCTCCCCGTGTCAGGGCATGCTCCACAATGCCCGGTTATCTCACTCCGAGGGAAATTTGACCTTGGTACCCGTGCTCTTAGAAACCTTTCAAATTTCCCATGGTCAAAACAGTGATTTCAAACCTTTTTCTTCAGAACTCTAGGATTTCAGAGTAGTGACTCCAGCTTTCCACATTTGATTCAGATTTAATCTTTTGAAACATCTATGATTGACTCTTTTTAAAAGTGATACCAGAACCATCCCTCTGGGAAAACAGAGTGGGTTTCGCCTTCTAAGTATAGCTAAAAACTCTGGACATTGTATCTAAAACAAACATAAGAAGACTCTAAAGGGAGAGCAGAAGGCGGACAGGCTCAGACGTGACGTGCTAGTGAGTTCCCTGGGTTTACTTTGTGTCTCATATATTCCACACTTGGAGCAGAAGAAGCAGGCAACCTGGAAAGGCCTAAAAGCACAGACAAAAAGTTCCCCAACAAAACTTGCTCTCTCTAGCCACAGGACCAGGAAATGGACAGCGTAGAAAATTTTTGGATGACAATGTATCTACTATAGCAGATACCACAAAAGACCTGGTCCCTCCCCAGTTCAGGCCAGCAAAGGCCAAGTGAGCAGCCTAGACATCAGTCCTCACGAGGGTGAAATGAGGCACCCTAAATACCCTGCTAGCGTAGTGTCAGAGAGGGCCAAGCAGGAAACTTGGACTCTCGCCCCCACTAGGTGATGATGAGAGCTCCTCCCACGGTGTCAGTGGAGTCTACATGGAGAGCCTGTACTTATATTCTCATTTGGGAGTGATGATAAACCTCTTCCTGTCACCACTGGGGTAGCCACCAAGAAGGCCAAGTGGAGAGTCAGCACTTCACCTCTGCTCGTCTGTATTGAGGCCATCCCCCTCTCCTGTGGTGTCTGGGGAGGCACGTGGGAAGCAGTAACAAAGCACTCTTATCCCTCTGAGTCAGGTAGCTATTGGTGGAGGCATAGCGGGGAGCTGGAACCCCCATTTTCCGTCCATAAGTAACAAGGAGCCCCCATCTTAAATGTCAGTGAATGCAGAGTGGGCAACGTGGACTTCTCCTTTTGTCTTGCAGTAACGAGGCAGAACCAGCCCCCAGTTCCTCCAGTGCTGGGACAGTGTTAAAAAAAAGCAAGCTAAAGCAGAAGATTGAAATAACAATCAGAGTCTCATTACAAAATATCCCACATGTTCAGCTTTCAGGGGAAAACTACTGTTCATATTTCAAACTGGGAAGATCACCAAATGAATGAAAAAAAGACAGTAAATAGATAATACCAAGATTAGAGAGAAGTTAGGATTATCTGACAAAACAGCCACTATAACAATTATAAACATGCTCGAAACAAGTGAAAAAAGAGATGATTTCAGCAAAGACATAGAATATATAGAAAACCAAATGGATTTTAGAACCGAAAATACAATAACCAAAATTAAAAAAAAAAAAAAAACTCGTTGAATGGGCTCAATAGCAGAATGGAATAACCAGAGGAAAGAATTACTGAACTTGAAGATAAAAGATAGAAATTATACAATCTGAACCAAAGAGAAATAATATATTGGGAAAAAATGAGCACAGACTCAGGGACCCATGGAATTACAACAAAAGACCTAACTTCCGTATCATCAGAGTCCCAAAAGGAGGAGAGATATAGGGTGGGGATGAAAAAGAAACAATAGCTGAAAGTTCCCCAAATTTGGCAAAATGCAAAAACCTGCAGACTCAAGGAAACCCCAGGCATAATAAACCCAAAGAAAGCCACATCAAGATACATCATATTCCAATGTCTGAAAACTAAAGACAGAAAAAAACCTCTTGACAACGGCAAGAGAGAAATGACCCCTTATACAGTGGGGAAAAAACAATTTCATTAACAATGAATTTTTCACTTGGAATAACATTTTTCAAGTGTTAAAAGAAAAGAACTATCAACCCAGATTTCTATATCAAGCAAAAATATCTTGCAGAAATGAAGTGGTAATACAGAGAGTCTCAAATGAAGAAACACTAAGAGAATTTATCATCAGGAGATTTACCCTAGAAGACTAGCTAAAAAATAGTCAATAACAGAAAGGAAACAATAAATGAAGGAATTTTGAAGCATCAAGAAGAAAGAAAATGGTAAGGAAAAAATATGGGTAAATACAATAATTTTTCCTTTTCTCTTGAATTTTAAGGCACGTATGTCATAAATAAGGCAGTTTAAGAAAATATAAAGGAAGGTAAGTTTTCTACATTTTACTTGAATTGGTAAAATGATGACACTTGTTTATTTTGTGTGTTCACACACACACAAACACACACACATCTAAATACACAGTATTAGCTAGAGTAGCCACTGACAAAAAGCTTATGTACAAAGAGAAATATACAAAAATACTTTGGATAAATAAAAGTGGAATTCTCTAAATGGGACAAGCAACCAACAGGAAATCAGGAAAAAAATCAGAGAAACTAAAAGGAGATAGAACAAACAGAAAACAACATATAAAATGCGAGACTTAAGACTTTAACATAATAAAGATAACAATAGAAATCTTGAAATGATAAACCAAAAAAGAGAGAAAAATAATAAAGCAAAGAGCTGGTTCTTTGAAAAGATTCACAAAGTTGATAAACCTCTAGTAAGACTGACAAAGAAAAAAGAAAGAAGACACAAATTACTAATATCAGGAATACAAGAGATATCACTATAGACCTCAAATACTTCAAAAGAATAATAAAGAAATGCTGTGCACAACTGCACACACATGAATTTTATAACATAAATGAAATGGACCAATTCTACAAAAAAAGTACCATGATTTAATTTTAAAAGATTATATAAATAGCTCTATAATATTAAGAAAATTGAATTTGTTATTTAAAAACTCCCCCCAAAAGAAATCTCCAGGCTCAGACAGTTTCACTGGAAAATTCTACCAAACACTTAAAGATGAACTAATATGAATTCTACCCAATCTTTTTCAGAAAACGGAAGTGTGAACACTTCTCAATTCATTTTACGAAGCTAGTGTTAACCTGATACCAAAACCAGACAAAAAAATATTTTAAAAAAGGGAAAACAAGAAGAAATTGAAGGCCAATGATCCTTTAGCATATAGGCACAAACATCCTTAACAAAATATTAGCAAATAGAATTCAGCAATATAAAAAAAGAACTGTATACCATGACCAAGTAGGGGTCATTTCAAGGATGCAGGGCTGATTCAATATTTAAAAATCAGTTAATGTGATCTGCCATATTAAGTGGCTAAAGAAGAAAAATCATATGATTATTTCAATTGTCATAGAAAAACCATTCAACAAAATTGGGCATGCTTTCACGATAAAAAATTCTCAGCAAACTGGGAATCAAGGAAAACTTTCTCAGCTTGTTAAAGAACATCACTAATAACCTGCATCTAACACCACAGTTAATGGTGAAAGACTGAATGCTTTCGCCCGATGGTGAAAAACAAGGCACGAATATTCATTGTCACCACTCATATTCAACATAGTACTAGAAATCTTAGCCAGAATAAT
Organism: Propithecus coquereli; assembly: GCF_000956105.1. NCBI lineage: Eukaryota > Metazoa > Chordata > Mammalia > Primates > Indriidae > Propithecus > Propithecus coquereli. Next base: position 7,003,064 of record NW_012141635.1, read on the forward strand.
AAGGCAAAAAGGAAATAAAAACATCCATATTGAAAAGGAAGAAATACAACAGTCCCGATTTGTAGATGTCATGGTCATCTATGTAAAAAAATCCAAATAATCTACAAAAATCTCCTAGAACTAATCAAAATGTCACAGAGATAAGATCTATACAACACTTGCAAAAAGTCAATGACATTTCTATGTTCCAACAAGGAACATGTGGGAACTGAAATTCAAAACATAATACTATTTACAACTGCTCCAAAGAAAATGAAATACATATGAATACATCTATCAAGACATGTGTACTAACTGTATCCTAGAAATGACAAGATACTGATGAAAAATATTGATGATGTAAATAAGTGGAAAGATACACTATGTCCATGAATTGGAAGACTCAATGTTATAAAGACAGTAGTTAATTCTGGGTGATCCTAGTTTATCTATAAGTTGAATGCAATTCTCATAAAAATCCCAGCAAAATTTTATATAGACATAGATAAACTTATTCTAAAATCTATACTGAAAGACAAAGGCATAGAAGAACCAACACAAATTAGAATAATAAAAATAATGCAGGAGGAATCAATATAATGAATTTTAAGTTTTATTTTTATTTTCTATGGTTTTCTCTCATGATATAGAAATATAATTTATTTTTGAAATAAAATAAATCCAAGCTGTAGTACTGCTATATCTGTGTCTATGCTCACTTTCCCCACATGTAAAATAGAGATAATAGTAGTATCAAACCGTTAGGGTTGTTGCGAGATTAAATGAGTTATTATGTATAAGTTATTACTTAGGAGAACATTGTCTAACCTAGGGCAAATGCACAACACATATTGGTCATTGTTGCTTTTATTCAGTTTCCTACATTAAGTGCTTCTGCGACATCATTCTCATTTTCAAGGTCTAGGATCAGCCAGGGTCCCCAATCAGCTGTCCTCAAGGAAAGTGTTTTTAACCTGGGAAGGAACCTCATCCGGGTTAGCGGAAAGTACTAGGTGACATCCTCTAGCCAGAACAGGATTCTCTTAGTCTGTGCCCCTGTCAGGTCTAGATTGAAAGGGATGGTTCTAAAGTACAGAGTTTCTTTCCCCTCTGCATGGGGTTGACACAGAAAGCTGAATTATTCTGTGATGGGCTTTAGGCTCCGGGGAATGAATGCCAGTGTGCCAAGCAAGATAACAGCACTGCAAGACGTCAATAAGGCATTTGTTGTTAAATGTATCTTCTATGGATGCTGAAAGCTGTGGGAATAAAAGCTGAGAAAAGGTCCTGTATCTCTTTTGCCATTTAAGTCAAAATCAAATCTGTGAATGGTTATTAATAATAAATAGAAATATAATTTAATAGTCAAATGATAAGACTGAGGTCCAATACTATGCTTACAAACACTGTGTGTTAGAAAATTTCAAATATAAAGATAATTCAATTAAGTGATAAAACCTCATCCCCACTTCTTGATATTTTTCAGAGTCCAGATCAGAATTTATCATTTTTCTTGAAACACGAGGCTTTGGATACCTAGGAAGTTTGCTTTATTTTGAAGTAAGTTGAGCATTCTGGACTATCCCAAGATGAAAGTTAAAGAAACCTAAAAAGATTGAGTTAGTTCTTCATTCACAGTATGGATTCTTAATTGTGATTGGAATATTTATCCACCCAACGGTGCATCAAAACTTCATCTTCCAAAACTGCTGCTTCTTCCTGATAACCTCAGCAGAGCTTTCTATTGCATTACACAAAATGTGTATTTTGTGGCAATGTGATATTTTTTCAATTAGATTTGGAAAGATAATGGTTAAATATTATTGTCTGATAAAGACCAGCATCACACATGCATGATTCCTGATAGAGTCTCTTTTCCAAACATAACTGCAAAGCATTCAATGTTAAAAAAAAAAAAAAAGGACTATGATACGAACATCAAAAGTAGCTCCTTATCTGGATTCACTAGTTGTTATTTCCATCCTCTTTTTTGAACTAATTTTATACTGGTCGAGAAGAAAATAAAAAGAGGAAGGCAAGTAATGTCTGAAAATATAAAGTTGTATTTTTCTGTAATTTTAGAATACATGTTTTTCTGACTGCAAAACATAATAACCTTTAATAAAATTTGGAAAATCAATCTCTAAAAGAATGAAAATCAATTTTATTTTTATGATCTAGAAAGATGGGTTGTTGGCATGTTAGCATATTTCCTTTCAATTACTCTCTCTCCCTACACAACACACAGACACACACATACATAGACACACACATACACGCAGGCACATACACAATTTTTATACCCTTGTAGTTTATGTATTGTTACATCCTGATTCAATCATGAACATTTTCCTGTGACCTTGAAGTGTACTTCACTAGCACAAATCGAAATGAATGCATATTTTTGTGATATGAAACACATGATTTAATTTAGCTATTCTCACGTTAATACTATTTAGGTTGTTCCAAAGTTTCACTATTACAAATAACACTGCAATAAATATCATTATGCATAATAAATTCCTAGAAAAGGTATTACTGGGTCAAAATTATGATATTAAAGCCTTCTGGTTCCTGATTTGCTTTCTACAAAGTTTATCAATGTACACTAGCACCAACTGAATATGAAAGTAAACATCACACTTTGCTCTCATCGGCACTGAGAATTATTATCAAGGAAATTAAAAATGTGCCAATCTTGTATCTGAAAATGATCTCTCATTGCTATTTAAATTGGCTATTCTTATAACATTAGTGAGATTGGAGGTTTGTTTTAATATGTGTCAGAAACTTTTTAATTTCTTCTTTTATTCATAAATTATTTAATGGTGCTCCTTGTATATTTTTTCCAAGTTTTAGTAATTTAAGATCTCTTTACATATTAAGGAAATTTTGCCGTATGATATTTGTTAAAAACACTTTTATCACTTTTGTTTTATCTTTTAATCTATTATATATGTGTATATATACACATA
>NW_012141635.1:7007677-7010014 GCF_000956105.1 Propithecus coquereli
ACACACACACACACACACACACATACACACCATGGTACTACTCAGCCATCAAACGGAATGAAATAATGTCTTTTGCAACTTGGATTGAACTGGAGATCATTATCTTAAGTGAAGCATCTTAGGAATGGAAAAACAAACACCATATCTTCTCACTTATAAGTGGGAGCTAAATGATGGGTATATATGGTCATACAAAGTGGTATAATGGACTTTGGAAACTAAGAAGGGAAGAAGGTTGAAGGGGGGTGAGGGATCAGAAATGATCTATTGGGTACAATGTACACTATGTAGATGATGGGAACAATAAAAGCCCTTACTTTATAATTCATCCAAGTAACAAAAAACACTTGTACCCCCTAAATCTATGGAAATAAATAAAAAATTTAAAAAATGCGTGACCAGATGTTTGCTTAATTGGAAATATCAAAATTTGATATCAATGACCGACTACTCTCATACCCATCTTCTTGCTCCCCTCCCATTCCTTCAGAACTTCTCCCCAGCGCCAGCTGAAACTGACTAGACGTGTGGGTCTCAGCCTTGGGGGCACATTGAAATCACCCGAGGAACAGAAAAACATACTGCTGATTGGATCAAGTAGGTCAAGAAAGAATATTGTGGAAAGACAATTTCCAACTCTTTTTTTTTTCTTGTGTTTTAATATCATCCAATGCTACCTTTATAAAATATATTGGGTAGACTTTCCAATTTTTTATGCTCTGAAAATTTTAAGAAAGCCTGGGAACTAAAAAGTTGAAACAAATCATTTTATAATTGGCCCTGGAATCTTTTATAGAGCTATTTACTTTATGGATTTTAAATTTGTCCCATGGTTCATTTATTTGTTTATTCATTCTTCAGTTTGTTTGCTCATTCAACTAATAATTATTCAGTCCTTGTTACACAGAAGACACAATGCTAGGACTGAGGACAAAATGGTAAACGGACCAGAAATACCTTCTTCCCTTTTAGGGTATGTAATCTACTGGAAAGACACATGATACAAATATAACAAACATGTATGAAATTGCAGATCAAACAATACAATGCTGGGAAAAGCCAGGAGTTTTTTAATTGGCAGATCAATCAGAGAATAATTAGTTGAGAAAGTGATACATGAGCTAAGATATAAGTTATGAGATGTTAATTAGGGAAGAGGAGGAGTAGGAATATCCAGGCAGAGAAACGAGCATGTACGAGAGTCCTGCGGTAGAAGTTAGCAGGGAGATAGAAGAACCTGGAAGGAAGCCAGTGAGAGGAGCAGATAGGGGCTGGGCTTTCTTATGAATTTCTGCCTTTATTCTAAGAGCAAATACACTGAAAGATGTTACAGGCAAAAGAGGGTTTTGTTACTTAATTAGATTTGCCTTTCTGCACTATGAAGAACAGATGGGGTTGTTGATTTGCAGAGTAGATATAAGCAAACTAGTTGGAAGATAATGGATATAATCTAGGGACATGCTGTTAGTAACTAGGTCTCAACCAAAGGGGTCTTTCTCTATTGCCCATGCCAGAGTGCAGTGGCATGATCATAGCTTACTGCAGCCTCAAACTCCTGAGCTCAAGTGATCTTCCTGCCTCAACCTCCTGAGCAGCTAGGACTACAGGTACATGCCACCATGCTGGGGTAATTTTTAAAATTTTTTATGGATACTGGATCTTGCCATGTTTCCCAGGCTGGTCTTGAACTAGGAACATGGCCAAGCTCATTTATTAACAGCGTCTATGACTATTTTCATATTACAAGGACAAAACTGAGTAGCAACACAGACTATATGACCTGAAAGGTCCAAGATATTTACTATCCAGTCCAAAAAACCTTGCTAACCCCCAGATGAGAAGAACAATGGTGGAAACTGACAGAACTAGGTGGGCTTTGGGGAAGTTATTGGATTAGTGTCAGTTATAGCCTTGTAATATTTTTCTTAGAAAATTTCAATGATATTTTGTCATTTAATGTTAAATATTGTTCTATTGTCTAATAATTACTTTAATTTTGTCAGAATATGTGCTTATATAACATTTTATACGCTAAGGTACATTAAAATGTTCTGGGTTTGATGAGATTTGAAAACATTTTCTCCACTTTATGTTTCAAAGTACTAGCATAGAAACTATACTAATTTTACAGTTTTTCTATTTTCTCATGAAATAATTTCTATCAGTACTTCTCTATTGACTTTCTATGGTTAATATATTTTTCTAACTTCTCTAGTTTAGTGATTAGTTTATTTCCATTCCATATTGTTAAATATTAAAAATGTTTAGAGCTATATATTTTCATTTGAATATCGCTTTGAATAATATTAAATTGTTATTTCTTAGTCTATTTTATTT
>NW_012141635.1:7012829-7014812 GCF_000956105.1 Propithecus coquereli
AGAATAAGGTGGGGATTATCTACTAGCCACCAGGTTATAATGGGAACAAGACAATGGTTTTCTTTACCAGTAAAATCCTCAGACTCTGGAGTGGCCAATGGCTGTCCTAGGAAGATCTACTTGCTCTATTTTTATTTCTGTGTATATTACACATTTTGCTCATCCTATGTCAGGAATACATGATCCAAATGCCAGAGCATAAAATATCTCAATGCCTAAATGTGGCAAAATGAATTACATCTTAAGAACCTATAGTTTGCTCCCCTTTAAAAATCAGGACACTGAAATTACAATGACAGGCTTCCACAGAGGAGTTGGAACTAAAGTCTCAACTATTTTTACTCAGCAGTGACATTTTTATAGTTCCCCATCTAAACTCAAAGCAGTAACTCTGCAATCTTGAAGCTCCCTACGTTCATTCTTACCCTATTACAGTGGTTAATGGTATGTAAATGGGAGATCATTTTTACCTCTCTTCTATTTGAAATTAGCAAATGGAGTTGATTCAACCAGAATCACAGCTAAAGTTGAGTAATATTTACTAGTCTCAGAAAGTTCTTCCATCATTTTTAAAGACCAATATTATGGGATTATATAGTGAAGTTAATACTATAATTTCTCAATATTAGTACATTAGAGATTTACCTCCTAAATTATCAGATAATCCTCTGTGAGGGAAATTAGGCCATTTTCCTAATGTGTGACCATGGAAAAGGCGTTACTATCTTTAATATTTACTGGTATCTGAGGACCTTTAAAACTATCTCTCCTCTATGCCCTAGAAAGATAGCTCCTAGCCCAGAAGGACTGCTTCTCCAACTATCCTTTTTATCTAATGTCAAAGGTGTTATCTTTTGGTTCTTCTACCCACCAGCTCTGAAATACCTATCAAAACCATTCTTTTGTGAGAGAAAGCAACAGAGGAAGAGCTGCTTCCAGGAGAACACTGCCACAATGCATTGTTCACCTAGAGGGGCCCGGCTGGTGGCCCTGTGGGCTGAGCACCCCTAGGCCTCTCCCTTTAGCCCATCTGCAGAGGCTACCCTTTCTAGAGACTGCCAGCTGTGAGGAGAGGAGGGCCAGATACATTTTAGTAGAAGGAGGTCGAAAGGCAGCCAGAAAGGATGAGCCACTACTTCACTAGAGGCAGAGTGCCACCTTGGAAAGATGGAGAGGTCGTCATACCCTCAGATTGGGCCCAAGGCCACCAGCAGGGGAGTGTCATAAACTTTCCTGTGCTGAAAGTCTGGATTTGGGGCATTCAGGGTAGAAGTTAGTCTGGGCCATGAATAAAGGAAGAGATTTCACATGGGAGAAAGAAAGAAAAGCAGGGACCATGAGAACAACCTTCCCTTGCTTCCCGACTGTGCCGAGGGCCAGCCCAGGGTTAAAGAAAGCTGCTGGTAGTGGAAGAGATTTATGCTTTCCTACTCTTGCCTTTCGGACGTCCTCAACTGGCCATCTGTTACTGGATTTCATACACATGACCTCTGAAAAAGACCTCTGCAGGGTTTTTGTGTCTTACCTTCTAATAGGACCCTTTCTCCTTCCCTGACTGATACCATTCTTAAAATGACTAAGTTTATAGGCACCAAACAGGACACGGACACTCCCGCAGCATGTCAGAGAGCCATTTCCACTGCCTGGCCTCCTTCTCCTCCTTGGCTGACCTCTCTGACCCTGCTGGAAAAGTCATGAATCTCCTTCACATTATATTCCTAATGAGGCTATTTATCCTGCATACTAAATAAGATCATGACTATGTAATAAATTCTCCATTCTGAGCTAAGCTTAAAGAGTCAGCCTCTTTGGCTGCTTACAATTTAACCTTTTTACTGATGAGAACCCTATTGCCACACTTGAGCGGCACGTTTTAAGGTTGTCGTGATTAAAGAATCTCAGGAACCTAGAGCTTTTTTACATAGACTTTTAAAAGCTATCTGTTTTTAATTCTAATTTAAGGCAGGTTCCAATTTTTTTTTT
>NW_012141635.1:7014862-7016342 GCF_000956105.1 Propithecus coquereli
ACACACCACCATGTCCGGCTAATCATTTCTGTTTTTAGTAGACGGAGTCTTACTCTTGCTCAGGCTGGTCTCGAGCTCCTGACCTCAAGTGATCCTCCCATCTCAGCCTCCCAGCGTGCTAGGATTACAGGCTTGAGCCACTGCGCACAGCTGCATAAACACTTTTAATCTCTAACATCGAATGCTACCAAAAATTCTTACAATTTCTAGGATTAACTGAGGCATTTCACTTGTTCAAAATACACTTCTTAGGAATGGATGTGTGACTTCCTGTTTTGTCCTACTTTCTACTTCCTGCCTTGCAATTTCTGTGCATTTTGATCCGTGAGTGGATACAGAATGAACTAATAATGCACATTGGATGGCAGAGGTGAAGGGGATGCATAGTAGGATTTGGGCTATTTTGAAATACGTCATCTCTAACAGGATATTGTAGCCTACCAAGTTTTTACCTGGTCCAAATACTGATGTAGGGGAGAGGGGGAAAGAGGAAAATTGTAAGGTAGATTTTCAGTCTTTTATTTTTTTAATGGTGTATAGGTCCTTCACCTCCTTGATTAAATTCATCCCTAAGTATTTTATTTTTATTTTTTGTAGCTATTGTAAATGGGATTTTTTTTGATAGCTTGTTGTTAGGGTATAGAAATGCTGTTGATTTTTGTGTGTTGATTTTATATACTGAAACTTTACTGAACTCGTTTATTAGTTCCAATAGTTTGTTTTGTTTTTTTGGGGAAGGGGTACAGTCTTTAGGGCTTTGTATACATAAGATTCTGTTGTCTGCAAACAGGGATAATTTAATTTCTTCCTTTCCAACTTGAATGCCTTTATTTCTTTCTCTTGCCTAATCTCTCTGGCTAGAACTTCTAGTACTATGGTGGACAGAATTGGTGAAAGTGAACATCCTTGTCTTGTTCCTGATCTCAGAAGGAAAGCTTTTAACTTTTCACTCTTGAGAATGATGTTAGCTGTGGGTTTGTCATGTATGGCCTTTATTGTGTTGAGGTACATTCCTTCTAGACCTATTTTGTTGAGAGTTTTTAACATAAACAGATGTTCAGTTTTGTCAAATGATTTTCTGCATCTATTGAGATGACTATAAGAGTTTTATCCTTCATTCTGCTGATGTGATATATCACATTTATGGATTTGTGTATGTTAAACTATCCTTACATCTGTGGGATAAACCCCACTTGATCATGGCAAATGATCCTTTTAATGTGCTGTGGAATTTTTGGTTTGCTATCATTTTCTTGAGGATTTTTGCATCTGCGTTCATCAGGGATATTGGCCTGCAATTTTCTTTTCTTGTAGAATCCTTGTCTGGCTTTGGGGTTCAGGGTAATGCTGGCCTTATAAAATGAGTTTGGAAGGGCTCCCTCCTCTTCAGGTTTTTGAAAGAATTTGAGAAGGATCCATATTAGTTCTTTAAATGTTTTGTAGAATTCAGCAGTGAAGCCATCAGGTCCTGGACTTTCCT
>NW_012141635.1:7020468-7036981 GCF_000956105.1 Propithecus coquereli
CTCCATATATCCTTGCAGGCTAATGGCAAAGCCAAACATATATAAATATATACATATATATTTATATATATATAGCATGTTATTAAAGAAGGCTAGAAACCATTGATCTTTCCTCCCCAATATTAAACTTAATGGAAAAAAAGTACCATGATATAGAAACTCAGCTGCTTTATGAAGCTTTTACCAGCCTGCCACACAATTCCTCTACTCTTCCCAGGGTCTCTAATCTTCCTTTAGGTTCTCTCTTTCCCTTCCTTCCTCTCTCCCTCCCTCCCGTTCTTCTTAGGGATCAAATGTGCAGAACTGGCTTTAGCCAGTACTTCTTCACTTATGAATTACTATTGTCATCCTCCGTTTGTCAAGGCCTTTCTTTTTAAAAATCTTGTGATTTTCTCCTTCATCTGATTTTCTCAATTTCATTTCCTACCTCCTTCCAAAGCACTCATTAGTATTTGATATATATTCTTTCAATCCACATGCTACATGTTTATTTAGATCATTACAGATGCTTGAAAAATACACAGTGCTATGTGGGCATTTAATTTTGCACAAATGGTATTGTGTTATGGGATTTCCCATTTCTTCCCTCTTTTTCCCACCCAATGTATGTTTCTGTACTCTATCCATGCTTCTGTATGCAGATTTAACTCACTGCTTTTAACCATTGCGTAGTATATGACAAAGGTCACCTGTGTCATATTGTACCAATAAAACATTTGACTACACAGCCATAAACATCCTCTCGCCTATGTCTGTCTTGTTGTACATCTGTGTGAGAGTTTCCCTGAAGTATGAACAGACAGGCCTCGTCAGGAGACAGGGTATGTACATCCTCAGTTTCAGCAAGTGCCACGAGATTGAGATTGGTCTTTGGAATGGAGCAGTGTAGATTCCTCCCAAGCTATTCATTTCCACCTTCCTGTGCAGCAGGTAAAAGTATCTAACTTTCATAATTTGCTAGTATAATGTGTGAAAAATGGTATCCTGTTTTAGAGGATGGAATTCTTGGATTCTAATTTAAGATGTGTAACATTCAGTAGTTGATCTCCTTTCATAAGCATTATTCATGGGTTCATGTTACTGCAGGAATATGTCCACTGCAGTAAGTTGCTGTGTCCATGACTGTGTCCATGACTTCAACCCTCTCTGTCCCCACACATTTAGCCATGTGACTGTGAAGTTCCTTCCACAAATGGTAAAATATATTTCCTCACTCCATTGATGGTGAATTGAGCAGAAGTGACACGAGGCCAGTTCTGGGCTGAAGCTGGAAGAGCACTGAGGGTGTCTCCTCCCTCTCTTGCACTTCTGCCATCAGCAGTGGGTTAATGAGCCTTGGGTGTAAGAGGTTTCTATAAAACTACAATCACCATAGAAAACCATCACAAACTGAGTGGCTTACAATAACACCAATGCACTGTTTACTATTTTGCAGGTCAGAATTCTAAAATGGGTCAGACTGGGCTAAAATCAGCATGTCAACAGGGCTGTATTTCTTCTGGAGGCTCTAGGGAGAATCATTTTCTTTGTCCTTCCGTGCTTCTAGAGGGTGCCCACGTTCCTTGGCTTGTGGCACCCTTTTCTGTCCTCAAAGCCAGCAACATCAGGCTGAACTCTTCTCACACTGCCCTTTCTCTGGTTCTCTCTCTGGTCTTTCTCTGTCCCTCCTCCCTCCGTCTTCTATTTTTAAGGACTCTGTGATTACAGTGGGCCCACCCAGATAATCCAGGATAAAATTCAAAATAATCTCATCTCAAGGTTACTTAATTAGCAAGTTTAATTCCATTTGCAGCCTCAATTCCCCTGTGCTATGTAACCTCATATAGTCATGGGTTCTAGGGAGTAGGGTATGTGCATCTTTGTGCGATCATTAATCCACCTATGACAGGTAGCTCTTAAAACTCAGAGATATATGGAGCAGATTTGAATCTAAACCCTGATCTGGAACCAAGCCCCACTGAGATCAGCGGAGTGGCTCTATGGGACTTGCAGACATACCGGTGAGGCATAATGCCTGCTGTTACGGTCACTGAAATGTTGGGGTTGTTGGTTATTATTGTGGCAATTGTGGGCTAGATCATCTATGAACAAATCAGCTAAGAATTTTAACCTGATTTCACAAGAGGCCAAAAATTGTGTGAAAATATATCATATTCTGTCTTCTACAGGCTAAACGTGCTAATTATTTTATCTTTTCTTCATAGGATCTTCATTTACAGGTTTGTTCTGGTTTGCTGCCAACTCTGCATCACCACCATCTTTCTCTAGAGTGAGAATTATCTTCCCAGAATCCTTTCCTCACATGGCTCTGGGTTGGAGTTTGATGATGGGAAGTACTTAGGTACGATTTGGAAGGTGGAAGAGAAGGAATGGCCTTTAATCTCTGAAGGCAGCTGCAGGCACATGGGTGGGCAGATGAGAGGCTCACTGCATCTTCCCAGCCAGTCCTGAGAACATCCTCTTCAGTGCCCCAGGCTGAGCTCACCAGGGGTTGCGTCCCTGACCTTGTCTTCCTCAGCTCTTTGGATGGTTTTAAAGCCCATATTTCCTATATTAAGATCCTTTATGCCTGGAATGTGTGGAATGGACTCTGTCTTCCTGACCAAACCCTGACGGATACAATGTCAACAGACATGAACTGAGACCATACAGTCAGTACACACAGTGCTCTCAGTTTGGCATTAGTCTCTGCTCCTTTGAAGGTTGTATCCACATATTTGACCATACTCTCTTCAAAGTCTGCTCAGAAAAATGCTCAGAGTTCTCTTATGAGAGACTCAGAGATTATTTTTATAAGTTAATCATATTAAAATGCCTGGTATCACGTTGACATAGACAATTTTTATACACATATGATTCATTAGTATTTTTATACCCTACATTCCTTTCTCAGATTCTTTTTCTTACCTAGATCAGCCTGTATTTTTTTCTGTTGAATTTCCTCATGGTTTGGCAAATGTGATATATTCTTTTAATGAAAATCATATTGGGCTTTAATTCCTGATTCTGAAATTTTAATAGCACACCTAACATAAGTGTCTTCAGTAATATAGTTAGCATATTTGAAAATTTTTGATCAGGCAATCAATGAAGTTATTGGTTAGGAGAGACCCTCGTATCAATCTCTGCCAAATACTACTCCATATATCCTTGCAGGCTAATGGCAAAGCCATTGTTAAGACCTGTCCTGTGCAGCTTTGAAGTCTCTCAAAAGAGTAACGGTGAATATCACACTTCCTTAATTTGTGTTAATAATGATCCGTGGCTTAGAATCAAAGGCTTTATTAAATTAAAAAAAACTTTAGTAAAATATAAATGAAATTTAAAAAACCTATAAGACACTACTCAATTCATTAAAATCGATTTTACTAAATTTATAACTATATGATAAATTCTTGATATTTTATATTCGATTCTTGTGCACAATAATGTCAGCTCAAATTTTGGCTCAGCACATTGGGATTCATATTTGTTGGCATTTGGCATTTGTTAATACATTAATATTTAATTTTTCATCTCTCATAAAGGACACATACATGATGGACACACTTGGCTGGTTCATTGATATGGGTATCTCTATTATAAAACCCATTATGATTTTATAAATAAAAAAGGTAACATTGGAATTACAATTGTAAATGATGATTCAAATGATGATCCAATCATAAAAAAGAATCTAATTTTTCCTCCTCCAAATTCAGGTGAACATTTGGATGATTCCTGCCTTACCATGTAATTGTTGCCTTTGTCTTTCTTACTCCTTTCCCTTTCTATCTATATGAGCCACGTGACAGCCATAGCCTTTAGACACTGGAACAGCCCTGCCTGCCACCATCATCTGTCCCAGGAGGAAGGTTTTCTTTTGAAAGTTCTTTACTACAGCAGACATTTGATGTAAGGTCTCCTTTGTGAGTGCACATGCTTGCTCTTCAGTCTGCCTGTGTTTCTGCACCCTTCCTTCTCTATGTCTGCCTCTTTCCCCTCACTCTCACCACTGTCATCTGGTACAGTGTTTGTACTTGTCCGGGATCCTGGAATGTGGTCCATTGCTTTAACCTGCTTCCCACTGCTGAGCTCTACTGGCTCCTGACTGCCTGCGTGGTTTGCCCCCTGGCTTGCCTTGCCCTTGGGTTTCAATCTTCACAATATTCAGAGTCTTGCTTTCTGAGCGTAGAGTACCATGCAGCCCAATTCATATGGTTCCTCTGCTCCTGACTTACCTGAATCTACCTCTTAACTGGGTTCCTTACCTTAAGGAAGGTCAATGGCTTATGAAGTGAAAGTGATGTCCGTACAAATAAATTTTAATGGTGCCACAGCTTTCAAACTTTAGCAGTCCAGGTTGTTCAAGAACCACTTGATGTTCTGAATTTAGTATGTAGAAACGTTTCTACAGGTAAAAAAAATATTTTCTAGCTTCTGAATATTTTATGGTTTTTATCATCAATGAAAATGAATTCCATCTTTATTGGAGGGGTTATGTGAAATCAAATATCTGAATAAATTATGTCATGTGTATACAGCAGCCTTTTTTCAAAATGTGGTCTGTATGATATTTATTGATACTAGATGAATTAAACAAAGATTGTGTTTGTGCAAAATTTGGGAATTACTGGGTTTATCAAAGTTAGACAGATTTCTTTTATGTAGGTTTTCTCTGAACCTTTTATTTGTTAATTGAATTCTGAATCTTTATGATAAGAGGTAAAGTTTGCGGAATATCCCTGAGTAGTTTGACTACAGACTCCTTTTATCTGTGTAACACTTTTTTTACTTCTCACTGGTTACCAGAATTCTATGGAATATGATTTGGGAAATGCTGCACGATAGGCTTTCAGGAAGCCTTTTAATGATAAAGTGCACAGATCAAAACAGCTCCCTCTCAGTAAGAGAAACCTGACTCATTGCAGCCCAAGTTAATATTAATCTGTGAGCCTGAGACAGGAACTCAGCAGGAGAGTTAGATACAGTCCAGAACTATCAAAGGCGTGAGAACCAACAGGGCATTGTGATTGCTCTCTAGTGGAAATGCCTATTGCAGGCAACCTTCCTTTTTCATTTCAAAGGCCCAATGCGTCCAGACTGTGGAGCTTTCTCTTCTACTGCTTTCTTGTAACAAGAACCATGTGACAGAACTAGTTCCATCCAACTCTCTCTGTTCACATGAGGGTGTTTGTGGGTTTGAAGCTTTACTGTCAAAAGTACATGTTACTTTTGAAGTAGAATCTGTTAAAAGATCAAAGCAAACTGGACAGGTCTGTAGTCTACAGATTTCTCTAAGTTTTAATCACACAAATAGTATTAAGTTCTTATAACAGATATGAGGCAGAATAACATTTTTATATATTAAGCATGTGTTTCCCGTCCTTGTATTTTTCTGTTCCCTGTGAACTTCTTGGCCCCATTTCATCCCACAAACTCCAAGTCCTATAGCTACTGCCTTAGGGAAAAGAACATAGGAGAAATAAAAAATTGAACAGTAAAATATTTGCCTTTTAGATCCAATGCCTAAGTTAGGACATAAAGAATAGACCTTGAAGAGTAGCTGAAGACACTGGATATATTGACCATAGTCTAAATGAAGAGTTTGGAGGGAGAAGAAAGAAGACGGAAGACGATGTTGTGAGCAGAGGTCAGGGGTCCAAGACTAGAGAACCAGACCTGAATGATAGGAGGAGCATTGGCATCCAGGAACTGTCTCATCTCCACCTGAGCCATCACAGTGCCTGAAACCATGTGAAAGCCTAGAAATCACCCACCAACCATCAAATTTTCATTGAAGGGAGCCTAGTGCATTGCTTGTACCAAGATGGCATGTTAAATATAATTTCCATTGGCATCAAAGGAGGCCCTCCCACCAGTCTTTGACAGCTTGACATCCAAGAAGAGTGATTCCCAACTATGGGCTGAAATTGTGCCCCCAGTCTTATCTTATGTGAATAACTCTCTTTCCAGCAGCCCAGGACACTAATGATCTCTTTGGAGACAGAAGATCTCTAGACACCTAGATGAGTAGTAACGATGCAGAAGAGAAAGCCTCTGAGGTCACTTGTGCAGTTCTAAATAGAACCAGCTCAGACTCTCCCTAGGCCAGACCAAAAAATACCTCACCCCTCTCTGTTTTACAGATATTCCTGACTCTTGACAAACTCAGGCTGATGTTTGGCCAGAGAAATGTATTTCTAAAATATGTTAACACATTTATTGACTGAAGAACCAGCTAATTGCATTTCTTTTATTGTTTAAAATTTATTTCCAATAACAAACATTATGAATTTTTAAAATGTCTAGCTGTAGTTGTAAAATCTTCCATGCAGAATAGTATTCCAGAGCGGTGCTTCTCTGGAAGAGTTAGTGCCACAGACCATAATGGAGATGTGCTTTTGTCTCCAACAATATTCTGAGGACCATGATAGCATCTGCTGACAGTGGCTCTTCCTTTTATGGCCTGTGCCATATACCACCCACCTTCCAAATATTCAAACAATTGTGTCTCTCTTCAGTGCAGAGCCACGGAGCTGAACTTCTGATATTATTGTGAAAATTCTTAGTGTCCGTGTGAGGTTTCAGAAGTGATAAATATGCTATTAGTCTCATCTGATTTAGGCTTCCATTCTTGCCTCTAAAACTAAAATGCTTTGCATCTATATAAACCTTGAAATAATCTCTCTAAGCATGTGTGTCTGGAAGCATTTCCATTTTATTAGAGCAACTGAAGTCCCCTAGGATATTTGAAATGCTTAAACTTTCATCTGGCTTACTGATAATGTCCTATATGCCGGGCATTTCCATTTTTATTTGTACGTTTTCTTTTTCTACATGATCAACTTTCATTGTTAAATCTTCTTTCAAGTCACAGGTAACTTTCCCAGAATAGCAGATGAAAAGCTATGAAAATATTGTTGCATATTCCAACATGGTATTTTTGGAAAATACCTTTTTTTGTATTCAAATATCTTGTTTCTTAGAGTTGTATTTATGCATAAAGTTTTGTTGAAGAGGTTAGTGCACAATAAATAATATATGTATTGTATACATGTATATATTGTATATATGAAGGACCAGGCTGTTTTAGGCAGTATCTAGGAGCTGAATGGAAGATGATGTTGTAAAATGCATTTAAAAAGAGCTCACAGCCACCCCCTTCCCCTTTCGCCACACTCCTAGCCACAAAAATTGTATGTCTTCATCCCTTAGTTAACATGTTCATTTGAAACAAATTTGAAAAAGCTCCTCTAAAGTCTACTTTTCTTCCATCTTAACTACCGATTAAGATAAGCCTGCTAGAGCCTTCTGTTTGCATAAATAGTAGCGGGTCTCCCCTTTTGGCCTCAACATCCAACCACTAGAAGAAGAGTAAAATGCTAAGTGCATTTATTTTTCATATCCTAGACCCAAAATTGAGTCTCTAAATCTTTATAATTGTCTGATTATAAGAAATTCAGGAAAACTTTCTGAGCCTCAGCTTCTAAGTTGTAAAATGAGGATATTAAGATCTGCCACAACCACTTCAGAAAGCTCTTACAAAAGGAGATGATGTCATGTGAAAGGACATTTAGAATTAAAAGTGGCTATTAATGTTCTAGGAAGAGAGAATTTGTACCTGTAATCTCAGGGATCCTCAAAACAAACATGTGAGGGGCATATTGTTATTCCTGATTTCAGATGAAGAAATTAATAAGAGAAAAATTAAATTTAATTTACTTGTTCAAGGTTCTACAGTTTGTACATGGCAAATTTCTGCATGGCAAACAACATAAAAATTCAGAAGCCTAAAAACAAATAAGGAAAAAAAATTGTAACTCCTGACAATTTGGGATAAAGTTTATTATATTTTATAAACCATGAAACAGATTTTAAAAATCAACTAACAGAAAAATGACATATGATATGAGCTAGAAGCTCACAGAAAAATAAGAACTGCCAAAGTATTCTTAGATGTTAACCTAACCAATAAAAATATGCAAATAATAATAATAATGAATTTTTTGTGTGTATATATGTGTTTCAAATGATCAAAAATGATTTTAAAAAACCCCACTGTGTTGTCAAGAGTCTATGAGAAAAGTTCTCCATCCACTCTTGATGAAAATATAAATCAAAACGAATTTCATAATGCCTTTTAGTAATTTCTATTAAAATTTATGACATCTTATCCTCTGACCCAGTAATTCCACTTTTAGAACTTTACCCCGCAGGTATTTATACAAATACATACTTTTCAACCTTATATGCAGTAGAAGAAAATTAGAAACACTACAAATGAATCCCAGTAAGAAATTGGTTAAATGAATTATGATCTGAGTATACAGTAGGATACTCTGCAATCATTAGAAGTAATAAGACAAAATTATTTATGTGACATGGAAAGATGACTGAGATATATTTTGAAGTGGGAAAAAATTTCAAAACAATATGTCTAGCATTTTTTTATAAGGTGTATATCTATATACATATCTATTTGGCATATACATTTACAATTTCTAGAATATTTTCACCAATTTCATAACAGTGGTTATTTATTTGGGGGGGTGGAAACAAGATGATGAGAGACTTGCTTTCTCTATTTACATAATCTCTTTAATGTTCAAATACAAAGGCTATCTCCTCCCAAGCTTGTTTCTTTCCATTGCCTCATATTACCTCTGGAAAATGCTTTGTAAAGCACCAAGAATGAAATTACCATTATTTGTAATTTTTCTTGTGTTGGTCTGATGAGTTTCACCATGACCGGGTAGTTCTTTTGTGGTTAGCAGAATTCTACCAAATCACTTCTCATTGCCCTTCTTTGCTGTTTGTGCCAGTCATTTGCCTGTTTCACCAAGATCTATTCCCCAGTTTTCCCTTCTCTCTTTTTTCCCCTCTCTTTTCTGTTTTCAGTCTCAAAAGTCTGACTCTGCCAACTACACTTCCCAGGAGGCCCTGTCCACTGGCCTCCAGTTAGACATTGGAAGGAGGGAGGAGGAGGGAAGCCAGGGCATTTCCCTCCTTCTCTCTGCTTTGGCATCTTTAGTGGACAGTAGCTCTTTCTCTCTGGGGTCCCCTCCCTCCAAGGGCCAGCTGCTTCCTCCCTCCTCAGCAGCTTTGCTCCTGAGCTTTCATTGCTCTCCTTGACTCTCCACCCGAGGAGCAGCTTCCTATCTCTGCAATTCTTTTGACTGTCTCACTTTCTATGTTTATATTTTCAACTTTCTTAATACCATTTTAACTGGTCCCTTGTATGAAAAGGCTCTCTTGGACTATATGGCATGGTTTATGTATTCTGATGGGACACTGACAGAAACACAATTTATATTCAATTTATTCACCACAAATTTCACTGCTTGATAAACTGAATGTATAATAAACGTAAAAGGAAAGTGTGTCCTCTTGGAGTTGGAGAGAAGAAAACTAACAATTCGGCTAAGAATTTTCCTACCATTTAAAAGAAAAACCCTGTTACCCTGTCTAAGCAGTAGTATTTTCCCCATATCACAGTAAGGCAATAGTGACTCAGAAAGATTAATTAATTGGCTAATAAATGGCAGAGCTGGGATTCATATGCAGGTCTTTCTGATTCTGAAGCCCAAGTTGTGTCCAAGATGTTCTAAAATTGATTTTTTTCCTTGTTTAGTGTTCTCTTTTGCTTCATTTCTTCAGGGGTCCACCATCCACTGGTCTCCTTCCAGCATGGTGTCTTAGATTTCTATTATACTCCTTACTCTCTGCTCTGCCACAGAAATCACTTACCTGTTGTGCTACTCTTCCTTCATGCCTTGCTTTCTGCTAATCTGATAAACAAATTTGAGCCAAGCTAGTATGTGATCATCATTGCTGCTCTGCCAGCAGAATGAAATGGATTTGAAATTTTAGCTCAAATCTCCAATAGTTACACTAAAAACATTTATTCATTCATTCAACTTTTCTTTCCCGCCAACATATTGGCTGCTAGATACACAGCACTGAACAAGATAGATTGCAGCCTGGAAAAGAAGAGAGTCATCAAACCATTTTATTGAGTTCTATGTAAGAGAAATGTTCTATGGAAGCCTATGAGAGGAAATTGTACTGTAGAGTCCAGAAATACTTCCCTAAGGAAATGGAATTTTTGTTGACCATAAAGGTGGCATTAGATAAGTAAAGGCTGAGTAGGTGGAAGAGAGAGAGAAAAATTATATGACAGGACATACATAGGCCCTAGTGCAAGAAGGAGCATGGCCTATCAGAGGAATATTTTTTTAAGGCCAGGAATGTTGGAGTGTAGAGAGAAGAGCAAGTGAAGACAGGAGAGGAGGGAGCCTGAGCACGAAGGCCCTCGAGGACATGTTAAGGATTATGGACTGTGTCTCTTCTATCCTAAGAAGAATGGGAAACCACTGAAAGCTATTTAACAAGGAGGAGACATGACAAGATCTTGCTTTCTTTTTTTTTTTTTTTTTGAGACAGAGTCTCACTCTGTTGCCCGGGCTAGAGTGCCGTGGCATCAGCCTAGCTCACAGCAACCTCAAACTCCTGGGCTCAAGCAGTCCTCCTGCCTCAGCCTGCCAAGTAGCGGGCATTACAGGCATGCGCCGCCATGCCCGGCTAATTTTTTTTCTATATATTTTTAGTTGTCCAGCTAATTTATTTCTATTTTTAGTAGAGACAGGGCCTCACTCTTGCTCAGGCTGGTCTTGAACTCCTGACCTCGAGCCATCCTCCTGCCTTGGCCTCCCAGAGTGCTCGGATTACAGGTGTGAGCCACCGTGCCAGATCTTGCTTTCTAAAATGAATATTCTGGATACATTATGGAGAATGAACTGGAAGAAAGTGATAATAGGTATAGGTAAATAATTTATGAGGCTTTTTGAGTATTTTTATTAGGAGATGATAGTGGCTGGCAGTATGGAGTGTTAGAGGAAGCTGGAGAGAAGAGATAAATTTGGGAGATATTTAGGGAGTAGAACTAATAGGATTTGGGGAGTCAAGGATAGGAGAAATCAAGAATAAGCTCTTTCAACTACTATCCATATAACTTTAATTCTTCTAGAGTAGGCACGTAAAATCCTGCTGAAGAATTTGTGTGGATTTCCAAATAACTCTTTTTAATTATGTATTTCTCTTACATTTCTGTTGCCTGTTTCTGTTGCCAGGTGATTATTAGGAAGGTAATTTACCATTTAATATTGTCCCATTTCTTTAACCTCTACATAGATTTGAAAATTGAACGTATTTATTTTCTGTTTCTCTCATTCTACCCTAACTCTTCTGCTCTCCCAGGGAAGATAACTGAGTGAGTGTCTGATGAGACTAATTTATTTATTCACTTAAAATCTTCAAAAAATCATTAATTACCTGAGGTCTTATTCAAGTAACCTCCCTTACTGGAAAACTAAGGATACCCGTCTAACCAGGAGAAAAGAGGGGTGAAATCAGTTTATCTATCTATCTATCTATCTATTGATAGATAGATCTATTATCTATCCATGCCACCAACACATGTATGATATACATATACATGTATTTATAATATATACATGTGCCACCAGAAAGTTAGTAACCGCTGGAAAATGATTAACAGAGCCTATGGAAATAATGTAACATATAAATGTGCAATTAGAAGTTACAGTACGACATAAAGGGCTTTTCTTTTGGAAACACACTTAGAACCAAGACTTCATAAGACGCAGTCGTCACAACTGCGTCCCCACGTTGGCAGGCAGGAGAGTCATGATATATACAACAATGCGCTGATTCTCCAGACTAGCACCAAAAAGAGGTCTTTGCCTTGCAGCAGCAGTGGCCTCACACCACCACCATCATCATCATCATCATCATCACTATTATCATTTACAGAGGGTGTGCTATGTACAGGCTCTGTCCTAACACCGTTATGAGGAGAGGATTTGAGGTCCTCACTGATAGGGTAGCTGAGCTCAGCATTGGAGTATCATGGCCAAGGACAGCAGAGGCAGCAACCATAGCAGCTAGGACAATGGCACTGCCCCCTCCAGCCCAGCCCAGGTTTGATGGGCAGGACAAACTCACTATGTAGACATTGGACCCATCTGCAAATATTCCCTGAGTTTCAGCCACCTGGTTCCGGCCCAAGAACAAGTAGCGCAGTGGGACGATGACTCTCAAAGAAGCAAGACTGGCAGGCACATTGGTATACACATCACAGATCACAGTGTGGCTGCATCCCAGAGGCTAGAGTGATGGAAGAAAAGGAATGAAGCCAGTGGAGCTGGAGCTGGAGCTGGAGCTGGAGCTGGCAAAATCACAACCCAACCTGCTAGAATTGGACTTTTCTGGGTACTGATCAGAACTAAGTCCTGCTGATCGGAAAGATGCTCTCCAAGGCTGTCGCTGTTTCTTCCAGAGGAAACGAGAAAGGAGGCAAATTTCTTGTTTTCCCTGGGTAGTACTTACTGTCAAGCAGCCATTCATTCAGCCGCTTCCCTCCAAATCCTTTTCCAGCAGGGTCTTCCTGGGGTTTATTCTTCCATCTGTGAATCTGGCTGGCCCCAACAAAAAGCTAAGAGCTTGTAGTCTTGTACTTTGAGGGACTCCAACTGCTTAAAACAGACATCAGAGACTGACCACAGAACTAAATTAAACATTTCCAATGACCCAGAAGTTTTGATTGGGATGATCACATTGATTTTACACTGATAGGAAGGAGTTTTGAGCCCTATCCCCTTGAAATTGGTGTCCCAAAGTTAAGGAAATACTTCCAAATTTATTTGTTTTGTATCCTCTGTGATACTTTATGATTTAATTCTCTGAATAGAAAGTGCTCTTCGGCAATGTCCTTAAATTCTCCTGATCTTGAATTCTTTTTCTTCTTAAATGTACTATTGATCAATTGATGCACTTGTTCTTTTATGCTCTTTGAGAAGAGTTATTATGAATCTATTGTTAAACTCCTAAATGGGTTGAATCAGTTTTCCAATTGCCTGAGAGTAAATATCACATTCCTGTCTTCAAGGAGCCATAAGCAAATAAACCTCTCCTCACTAATGAAATAGAGTCTTCTTTAAGTGGTATTTCTGGTAGGAGGGAAAAGTGGGAAAAGTTCTCAGATATTTGTCAAACTGAATGAAACGTTTGGTTACCTCTTTGAACCTGTTAAAATACAACTTTCATAAATGTCTGTCAAATTTCACTGATATAAACTGTGTTTTCTTGGAAACTGAAAAATAATAGTAAGTTATGAATATATTTACTTTCATGTCATTAATTTATTTAATATTAATGTATTTAATAAATATTTTTGGAGCACCTAATATATGCTTAGCACTGTGGGGACTACAAAGAAGGAAAAGTAATAGTTCTTCTTTTTAATGTTCTTAAGATCTAGTTTGATAGATTCCAGAAAATTATAAAGAGGGGCTAGCTAGGGGTCATGACATTGGAGGACAATAGGGAGAAAGAATCAGTGTGTTCACAGGAAAGTAGGCAGAAACAGAACTGGTGTGAAAGCTTCAGAAAAGCCAGATAGGAAGTGTAATCCATTATGTCCAATTTCAGATCTGGTTCAGGTATTAAGATCATAAAGTCCAATTCAGTGGGTAAAACTAATAAGAGTAAGGTGGGAGCAGACTATAGGAACCAAAGGTATGGAAAATGAGATAGGAAGCACTGTAGGGGTTGGCTATCATCGGCAGAGATGTTACAAGTTTCTATGTATAATTGTCTAACAGCAGTAGGTAACATGTGTTAAATTCTATGTGCCAGGCAGTTTCTTAATCATCCTGGTATCTCATGAGTTTGCTACTATTATCCCTATTTTATTGACAAGACAGAATAATTTGTGGGAGTTTAAAAACCAAGTAAGCTTCAAAGCTGGGCTATTGAGTCCAGCTGCCTGATTTCAGAGCTTGTGTTTTCAACTACTACAAGGTATTTGCAAGGTACCAAATGAGAGGTGTAGGGAACAGACTGCTAAATGAACACAGTAGGGAGAGACTGAGGGACTACTGTGGGCTCAAGGCACAGCAAAGATTTCTTGAAGACTGTTTCCCCTTCCTAGAGATACAGTTAGTATTTTCATAGGCAGACAGTAAAGGCTGGTGGAGACCAGCAGAGCAGAAGCAAGGATGCAGAGTCTGGGCTGGCAAGGACCTTGCCTTATTTGCAAAGTATGTTTAGGGTAGAATATTTGAAAAGGGAGCTAAGATATAAAATTACAAAGATACTTTGGAACCAGAAGATGCAGAACCTTGAATAGGAGGAAGTGAACAAGAAAATGATACCATGAAAGTTATCCATGTTAGATGGAAAGGCAGGAGGAGTTCTCCAAGGGAAAGCATGCAATGATACAAAAGCAGAGGGCCGAGAACACAGGGAAGGGTGGTTCTGACGATTAGGACCTGGGAGGAAGGAAATGGACCCTATTCCGCAAACACAAGCCTGGGGAGGTGAGGTCTTGGCCAGGGCGGTGGCGGTGTGTATGGAAAGGACTATGCTTGCTGAATAAACGAATGGATGTGTGGATTCAAAGGCCAACGATGTGAGGAAACCCAGCGTGGTAGATGAGTCAGCATGGTATAGTGGTCAAAGCATAGACTTTGGAACCAGCCTGCCGAGATGAGATCCAAAGCTGGGCTCTGCCTCTCATCAGCTGTGACCTCAGTCGAGTTCCCTAATTTTTCCCTGCCTAGTATTATCATCTGCACAATGAGGGTGTTGGTTGTACTGGCACCATTGGGCTGTTGTGAGCCTTAAATGATTTGACATCCTACAGTGTGTGGAATAGTGCATAGCACGCAGCACGCATTATATAAATATTTATTAAATAATTCAAGAAAAACACCAAGTCACTGTTTGGGAAAATAACTTCTTTACTCTTTATTAAGAAATCAAATAATTGAGAGGCATCATTAAAATATCTGCCTGGATACTGACTCCTATTAAAGCCCTGCATTTTGCTTAATAAATGCTCTATTTATTAAGTATGAACCACATGTACTTTTGGATTTTGACTTATGGAGTTAATATCCATGATTTCAAAGATCTCATAACATAGAGGGATGTAAATACACATAGAAAGTCAATGACAAACCTTACTAAGCTAGGTAATGTAAAATGCTGTAATAAACATATAAAAATACTAGTTCTTTATGAGTAATAGAGGGATCCAGTGAGTTGACCAAGAGATGCTTCCCAGGTGACATTTGAGGTGGTTGCTAAAGGGAGTGAGGGACATTCTGCCAGAGGCAACAGCACAGCTCTATGCTCCATGATGATCAACAGCGTGTGTATCTTGTGCCCAGCACAGTCTTGGACCAATTTTTTTTTGAATGAATGGACACGTGAACAAAGAATCAGAAGGCCAAATGGGAATGTTTGGAACATGTCATAAATCATGCAACTCCTCTTTAAATAACATCTTTAGAAACCTCACCTCCACTACAACACCCTCACCCATCTTCTTGATGTAGGTAAGGGAGTAGCTGAACTTTGTAAGCTTCACCGTGAGGTCATGCCATCCTTGAGGATAGGGACCACATCATATCATATTTTGTCATCCATGCAAAGTGAAAAGTTTGTCACATGTTGAGCACTCCATGATGAAGAAACCAAAAAGGAGCTAGACAGAAAGATATCTTGCCATCTACAATTCCAAATAGGAGTTTATACTGGCGGGTCTAACATTGACCCTCCAGTGGGTCCACATTTAATTAGACAGCAAAATAAGAAAAATAAGCTAATAAATGACAGGATGATTTGGTGATACTGGAACTTGCATAACTGTAAATGTGTTTGTGTGTATGTATGTGTGCACATGTATGTTTAGAAAGCAGCCGCATTATTAAAATGCTAAATTTAAACTGAACAATGATTGGAAGCTTTGGTTGTGTTCCTATACATTGCAAAATGATACATTATGTAAAAACAAAAGGAAGAACAAAAACAAAAACTAGACTTTGTGTCCTTAAGTACAGATCAACTGGAGGCATATTAGAAAAACAAAAATTCAAAGAAACAATTTTGATGTTGCATGGGAGTTTTTGTTAGCCTTTCCACAAAGTTGCTAGAGGTATTTCCTGTTATATCTCCAGACATGGAGATTTTCAGAGAAATAAAGAATCATTGGCCTGCCCTTCAAACACCCAATATGTGGTGCCCAGAGACAGAGTGGTTATCTTTTGCAGCCTTAAATTATGTAAGGTGACACTTCAAGTGACTTGATGTATGAGGCCAGAAGGAGTGTGATAGCATAAATTCCCGAAAGACAGTAGAATTGCCGGATACAGCTTGTCCAGGTCCACTAACTTATCCTGGCTCCCTTCTTAAAGGCATTCTGCACATGCAATAAATGAACATACTGAAAAATCTTTATTAGTGACAAGGCTGTCGAGTAGTGTATGTACATTATGTAGGCTATCCTCTTTATGATTTTTAGCTTTCATTATGTATTTGTCTTACTTCCCAAATACATTGTAAATGACATGAGGTCATCTTATTCCCAATCTTTACCTCTTTTTTCTATTATCTATTATCTACGTGGTAGTCATAGTGCTCTTAAATACAATGAGAATATATGTGT
>NW_012141635.1:7037031-7062015 GCF_000956105.1 Propithecus coquereli
AGATGAAGAAAGTCATTGTGCTGACCATTTGGTATTTGACATTTTACTGTATAAAAATTATACTGCAATGAAACACTAGTAAAAATCACCATTATATATATTTCTCTGGCTAAAAATTTTCCAATGGTTTCCCACCATTCTTAGATTCCGTATCCTTGCATTTCAAATTTCATGCAATCACTTGTGCCTCAGTCTGTTCGAGCTTCTGTAACAAAATATTGGGTTTGAAGTCATCGGTGGGGTGACTTAAACAAAAGACATTTATTTCTCACAGTTCTGGAGGCTGGGAAGTTCAAGATCAAGGTGCCAGGTAGGTTTGTGTCTGGTCAGGGTCTGCTTCTCTGGCTTGTAGATGTCCGACTTCTCACTCTGTGCTCATGTGGCCTCTCTCTCTCCCCCTTCTCATAAGGGCACTAATCCCCTTCATGAGAGTCCCACCTTCATGACCTCATCTAAATCTCATCACCTCCCCAAGGCCCCACCTCCAAATGCCATCACACTGGGGTTTAGATCTTCAACGTGTGAATTTTCAAGGAACAGAAATGCATCCAATAATAACCTGCAAAATGTCACTGCAGCCTTTCCCTCAGAACTGACCTTCTACTACTCTCTTGCCACACTGGTGCACATACAGCTCCTCCACACTGGCCCTGTTTCTGTTCCTTAAATAAGCCAAGACCATGCCTATCTCTGGGCCTGTGTGCTGCTGGTGCCTCCTTCCCCCATGTCTTCACACGCCTTGTCATTCGGCTCTCAGTTCAGGTGTCACCTCCTCAGGGAGGTGCTCTCTGGCCACCTTAGTATAAATGTTCTTTCTTTATCTTTCTCTCATCATTGTCTCTCACATTATCTCATCTTTTTCTCTTCTTAGTACTTATCCACTATCTAAAGTTATCTTTGTTATAGTTGCTCTTACAGTTATCTGTGTATCACACTGTATGTAAACTCCATAAGGAAAGATATCTTATTTATACTGTTTATTACTCTGCCTCTAGAATTTAGAATCTAGAATTTGATGTGCACAAAGATACATGAAATATATATCTTATGGTAGTTCTTTATATATATATGAAATGTTTCAATATACAGCATAGTACCCCAAACATCTCTGATGCTTAAAAATGTATAACATTTGCTGATGATGGTAAGTCTAAGAGTGAAAGTAACTACATGGTTTCATGACTTATCCTTGGCAAAGTTGTGCAACATGTAGTTTTAATTTGTTTGGTTTTTGTATGTTTTATTGTAATTTAGCATTTCTCTCTCTTTGCCTTCTCTATTGTTCTTCTCTTTCCCTGAGTCACTTTTGGTCTACCACCATTGACCGATGATTAACTAACTCATCTCCAATGTGTTTAGCTTATAACACTATATATACAGGTTGACTATCCCTTATCCAAAATTCTTGGGACGAGAAGTGTTTCAGATTTTGGATTTGTTTTTATTTTGGAATCTGTGCCTGTACATAATGGGACATCTTGGAGATGAGACTCAAGTCTAAACACAAAATTCATTTATATTTCATATATACCCTATACACATAATATTTTAAAAAATGTGCATGAAACAAAGTTTTGACTGCATTTTGACTATGATCCATCACATATGTGGAATTTTCCTCTTGTGGCATCATATCTGCATTCAAAAAATTTAAGATTTTGGAACATTTGAGATTTCAGATTTTTGGATTGGGGATGTTCAACCTATACCAAGGTTTTGCTAGTTTAAGGGAATAGAATCTCTGACAGTGGCATAATGGGAATGACAGGCAGATAGGGAACTATTTCAGTTGGTGTGGGGAAGCTTTTTGGTGCTATTCCCATTATTCCACAAAGGTAATGGGCTTTACAGGCTAGGACTGAGAACTAAGATTTTCTCCCTAGGCTGGGGAAGGTGAGAAAATGCTAAAATTTGTCTACTTAATTTAAGTGACAAGCCTTGTAGAGCAAGCCTTTGTCTACTGGGCTCTGTTATATTTCAGGGTCTGACCTGAGGTATAAAAAAATATTCTCACAGCCAACTCATTAATAACAAGGAGCCTTAGTTTTGTCTTTTTTCAATGTGGTCAGAGATCCCACCTCTGTCTCCCATGTCACCTACTGGTTCCTAACGAGTGGACTCAGCCAATATGCTGCAACATTGTGGCATTCATATCTGCTTATGAATAATAAAAATGCAATTCAAACATATGTCTTTTCATTTTAGGATCCTCTCATTCCCTGCTTTTGCTCTTAATGCACAATGTTAATGTCAAATCTGTTTGATTTAATTATGTTAAGAGGTTATGTTGGAAGGTTATCCATTTAGTCTTTAACAGCATGAAATAGCACTTATATTATCATTGTCACTTTCTGCACATAAACAAGAACTTGATTAACCATAGCTAACCATGAGAAAATAAATCTTCTCTTGAATGCAGACATTTTTAGTGGATAAGCACTAGGTGTCACTAGTATACTCTCAACTGCAATTATCTATACCTTCAGAGGAGCTTTAAGTGAGGAATACTGGTAAAGAAATATAGGTATTCCCAGCAACAACAGGAAATTATTTCTTCGCAAATAATGTTTCTTTGTTTAAAATAAGATCAGACAAAGATCTTTTTAAAATACTTTAATGAATTATATGAAAATAGTAAAGTAAGTTTGAAATATGTAGGAGATCATCCCTATATATATTAGAGGCATATTTAAAAATTAAATGTGAATCAAATATTTGTAAAACTGAATTATGTTTTCTTCCTGACTTCCTTTAAATTTTTGGACATGTATTTTCACCCCTTTCTCCTGGTATTCACAGTTTAGCATAAGATACAAATTATTTCTGAGGGGGTGAAAATGTTCCATATTTTTAAGTAAGTGGTAGCATCACGGAATTGTACAGATGAAGAAAGTCATTGTGCTGACCATTTGGTATTTGACATTTTACTGTATAAAAATTATACTGCAATGAAACACTAGTAAAAATCACCATTATTCATCTTAATGTTGCTCCCAATAGCCTCTTGCTTTTGTAAGCAGATATTCTGTGATTAAGTAATTACTCTACATAGCATTTTCAAGTAGTTAGTCAAATGAATGCTCAATCCATTTGATCTTTGTATGTCTTAAAATATGCCACGTGGCTAATTTTCCCATCATGGGACTGCTCACCACTCGATAAGGATTGAATGTTTAATATTGAAGACACCATAGTGATGACTTTTGCATTGATATGGAAACATTTTGTTGATTGTAATAACTGCCCCTTTGAGTAGGAAGAGATTTGATGGATGTGAGCAGGTATACAACTGACTAAGCAACAATTGTTTTAAATTATGTCTATTCTTTTTTCTTAAAGCAGAAATATCAGCATACTCCATTTGAGCACTGCTTAAATTCAATTATGTATGTGCATTTTCTTAAAGCTCAGGTATAAATGCAATCTACTGCATAATTTTTGTTGCAACGTAGTCTACCAGCCTAATTACTAAATGTGAGCCTTAGCTTTTGTTTTTCTGTAAACTGGGTAATTAGCTATTTCATTAAATATCTGAAACCTGAAATTGAAGGCTTGGATAAAATTATTTAAGGGAAATTCTTTATGTATGCTTTACAAAGAAAAAAAATCTCCAAACCCTCCGACCTATCCAAGTTTTCTATGCTTTGCTTTCCTGTTTTTAACCAAACCATTCACCTCTCTTTTGCCACCCAAAATGATGTATCCTTTTCTTGTTTTTTGTCTGGGAAAAAGAAAAGTAGTGGTATTCCTAACCTCCCATCACCCAATCATTTTGCTAGAACTATGCTGATCCGTGAGATTGGCTATAAGATTGGCTATAATATATTGCACCTTACCCAACTACCTTAAATTCCAGCTCATTGATCTTCTCAGACTTTAAGTTTCTGTATATTCCCTTTTACTTTAGACTTTTCCCAGTTGGTTCTATGCCTCTAAATGTGCTTGGAACAACAATTGAGATGCTTTCTCCATTCTTCTTAGCATCAGCTCTCCAGATCTTGCATACTATGTCTATAACCCACCAGTCCTACACATCAGCATAATACATGATTTCATTCCCATATGAAACCTGATTCTCAGCTATTTTGGATTGAGTGCCACCATGGTACAGGATTTTGTGTGCTCCTCCTTTACTCTATTTGAGAAGCCAGAATAGTTACACACAGACTATTCAGGTAAAAGAGATATTTATTGAGTTTCTATTATGTGCCAGGTATAAAGCTAAGGAATGGGGTACAGATATAGGTTTAGACATGGGCCCTAATCTTAAAGACCTTATAATATACTGCAATGACCTACATATAAACTTTTAATTTTAATATAATAATAAATGACTCTCATATACTAATCTTGTCAATTTCAACAGGAGAGATAGAAGATAATATATTTGCAGCAACGGTTTAAAAATAAGCAAGCTTATTCAATTTTGAGGCAAGGGATTGAGAAAGAATAGTTATTAAACAACCATGATAGTGAACTCTCATCTGTGAATTTCTGGTAGACAAAGAGATCATGCAAGATTGTGGATAAGAAGCCTAAACACGCATATATAAATATATATGTGCATGTGTGCATGTGCATGTATCATAAAGACAGAAGTCAGGTGGCACCTACTAAATGTACGTTGCAAACCACTTCAGTAGACAGGCCTGTAAAAGACAGCTTCCCTTTCTGCTTTCCAAGTGCCTGATCACTTTTGACTAATTGCTAATTCTCTTCTGTTCGATAATATAGTATAGGAGAGAAAAACGCTAAAGAGCTTTCCTTTTCTTCCTCTGCATTTTTTTCCTCATAGAATTGCATTTCCTACAGGATTCCCATTGGTTATCTGTAGTGAAGACACAAAATAAAGATAAAAATGTAGAAGAACATCTTACATGAATGATGATGAATAAGATGTATCGTGGAGGTAAGAGTCATTGTCGTCTGGTGCGGCTATAGATGGAGGCCCTGCCAGTGTGTTTGGGAGGGCTGTGCCATCACTCAGGGCACTCTGTCAGCTCTGGGCATGGAGTGAATTCCTGATGCTGTTGCAGTGCTTTGCACCACCCATTACTGTGTCTCAAGGGCAGACCCAGGCAGGAGAGAGGAGCGTCTACAGTTGGCAATATGAAAGATAAGTTTGCACTTGGTGCCACAGACCAAGAAATGATAGTTTAATATCAATCATCACAGACAATTGCAAAAGAACTGGATGTTCATACACAGAAGATATATTAACTATTATGTGGCAAATCTATCACAAACAGTACCCCAACACTTACTGACTAAAAACTGAATATGCATCATATCTCCTAGAGCAAGTAAATTTAAATAGATGTGTTTGTCAAGATGGAACTGAATTGACCTTCAAGTGCCTTGTACTTCCAGGGTAGCAACTACAGAATAGCATCCTTTAGGCCTTCATTATCATAAGCAGGAGGGGAATTTTCGACATTGTCATAAAGTGCTAGTAGTTCTCAACCTTACTTCATCATTGAAATATATACACTTTTTTTTCCTGCTGCTTGCAAATATATGTATCCTCGAATCAAAAAATCTGGGATCTGGACAGAATCTCAGACAACATCTATCCATTGGTCTCAAACCTTGATCATAGCAGGATCACTAGGGAGGGTGGAACTTTTAAAATACAGATTTTCTTGTTGCATTCCTCAAGATTCTGAGTTAGTAGTTATATTTATTTCCTGGGACTTCCATAACAAAGTGCAACAAACTAGGTGGCTTAAAACAAACAAAAATTATTCTCTCAGTTCTGGAGGTTACTGGTTTAAAATTAAGGTGTCCATAGGGCCATGTTCCTTCTGAAAACAATAAGGGAATGCTCCCTTGCCTCTTCCTAGTTTCTGGTGATGTCCAGCAATCTTTGACATTCCTTGGATTGCAGATGCATCATGCCAATCTCTGCCTCTATCTTCCTATGGCCTTTTTTCCTCTGTGTGTGTATCTCTCTGTCTCTTCTCTTAGGATACCAGTTATATTAGATTAAGGGCTCACTCTAGTATAACCTCATCTTAACTAATTACAAATCAGGTCACATTGTCAGGTACTAGAGGTTAGGACTTCAACATACTTTTGGGGAGACACACTTCAACCCATAACATCAGTATGGGAACAGGACTTGCGAATCACTCAGGTGATTTGGAGATAGCCACATTCAAGAACCACTGGTCAATCATTCCAATTCTCCACTTTTACAGAAGAGGAAACTGAGGGCTAGACATGTCTAAGAACCTTTAAGTGACAGAATTAGAACATGAATAAACCATTCACAAATCTATGTAAACTGCCACCTTCTTGATTCCCACTTTCATTATTATGATTACAATGATGCTTTCTTGAACTTGGATTAGGATCTCTTGATAATCTTCAATTTTAATCAAAAACTCTGTAGAAAAATACTCTATTTACAAATCTATTGCATAATACTTAACCTAAGAGTTTTACATTTAAAAAAATTCTGGCAGCAAGATTTTTCAGGTATTCAAGCAAGGTGGAATAAGTCAAGTGCATTTGCAACTGTAAAGAAGCACATAAAATATTTAATATATAATCAGGGATATCACATCAGAACACAATTGCACTTTCTGCCTAATCTCTGCCCCCCTCATCCAATAAATTTCCAAATAAGGGCAATTTTAACTACTTTTCTCAACATAAAAATAAATACATTGAATCAATGAGATTTTCAATTGCAGAGGCATGAGTTGAGATAATGTGCTTCATGAGGACAAATATTTACAAGTAGCTTATAAATTTATCAAGATTGAAGGACACTTATTTGTATGTACATACTAATGGTTCTGAATACAATTTAATGAAGAGAAATGGCTATGGAGAAATAGGCAATTTATACACAGGGGAAATTGAAATATGTGACATGTAAATTGAAAGATACCATCTTTTCTGATCATAAGGTTATCTCAAATCCTATCTCAAATTCATTTTCTAAAAGCTGAAAAATTAGGCTGTGATGTGACCAACATGTTTATGGAATGGGATGATATGCAAAATATAATAAAAATATTAATCAAGTCACTTTCAAAATATTGGTGGTTGGCCATTGAACAAAATTCTAGAGATAATTCTTAAGCAAAGGAACAACATTAAACATTTTGAAATAGACATTCTCGACTTTAGGCAGAATTGAGAGTAAACGTGAAAAAGTTGAAAGATAAATAACAAACATCAACAAGCAGAGGAAGAAGAACAATAGATCAGAAACAAAGGGGAAAAGCAGAGGTCAAGCCTGCGAAGCAGCCTGCGGAGTAGAATGTCTCGGAGTGAGGTTTAGAGACCACTGAGACCAGCAGCAGAAACTTCTGCAACATTTGTTAAGATAAAAATTTCCAGACACCACCCCAAATTCATCAGGTCGTAATATTTGTTCTCTGTACATTTTATCAAATTCTCTCTGATGATTCTTAAGTACCCTTAAGTTTAAGAGATAGTGCCTTAGATTTTTATAAAACATAAAGAGAGGTTCAGAGGTGAAAGCCATAAAGAATATAAAGAACCCGTGTAAGATGGAACTGAGTGAGAAATTATAGCATATAATTGAAAGGGTTTATATGAACTTCTTTAAAGAGATAGAAAAGATAAAGAGCAAAGAGCAAGTTCATGGACTGACACCCGATTCCAGGAAAGGAAAGTGAAATCAATGATTTAGAGGAAGGTGCTCACAGTTCAAGAAGGAAGGTGGCACGATCAAGCTTGCGAAGAAGAGGAGCTCCTCAGGATGTGCCCTTTTCACTGAATTCCTACAAGTTTCGAAAATGTTTTGTGCAAACTTTTGGGTGCAGCTTTGATTGGCACATGGGAAAAATATGATGCAATTGTCAACGTGTCGAGAGAAAGGAATGACAAATGTGTTTATAAAAAGGCAGGGAGAAGACATTAGAAATTAGATACCTGTTATAGCTCATTGTTACAATGTACTTATAAAGGTATTTCAGCAATTCTTAAGAGAGATGGTATTTAACTCAATTCCAAAACATCTATATTGGGCATAGATTATGTACAGAGATTTGTGTTACATACCTAGGGTGGTACACACTTCCTCTTCTCCAGAAACTTCAATTCTAGAGTAACTAGACATTCAATCACAAAGTAATTGTGATACGAGACTTCTACTATTACTACATTCAAATATGACTTGAACACTATACTGGCTACTGAGGTCACAAGAATGAATGAATAAAAATGTCCTCAGCATATACCCGTTCCCTCCTCTCCGCTCCCCCCTGCCTGACATCCAATAAATGGGTATATGCATACACAAAGAGTGCGATGCGCACCATCCGGGGGATGGACACACTTGAAGCTCAGACTTGAGGGGAGAGGGAGGACAATGGCAACATATGTAACCTAAACATCTGTACCCCCATAATATGCTGAAATAAAAAAAAATGTCCTCGGCACAGGATGGGCACGAAGCCAATGAGGGAGTTATGCACAGGGGAAACACTGTACAAGAACAACTGATGGATACAGAGCATGGAGGTGATAACTGACTGAAGTGAAAGAATGAATCGGATGAAAAAACGTGGATGGGATGTGGCATAAAAGGACAGGAGCTTGAGATGATGTTCTAAGCAGTAGGGAACAGCATCACAGCAAGAACCCCATTAAGTGTGTTTGGGGAACTATATATACAATGCAGTTTCATTTTGTATAAATCCAGACACATAAATTTAAAGTGGCAAAATATAAAAGGTATTAGTAAACTATGCCTTTATGTACAAAATTTGAAAAGTGTAAAATCCCCTAAATTTAAAGGATGATTAATTTCAACACTGATGAGCTTACAATTTCTGTTTTGGCATGTGGCCACTCTAGCTAGTAGCTAGTAAACAGAAATACTTCCCGCCCAGTGTCTGATCACTATAAGTTAATCTGCGTTCAGACTTCTGTGCATGCTTTTGGTGACTTTCATCCTGTAACGTTAGCATTCACTACTCTGTAATTTAAATTATTTCCCTATACCCTGTAACAATATACTCAAAATTCTTATTAAATAGTGCTGCTAGGGCTAAGGCTAAAATTTAGGCCTGAGGCAATGCCTGAAAATCCATAACTTTGAAACAGGATTTAAGTGCAATAAAATGCCACGAGGAAGTGTTCTTCTGTAAATTTAAGAGAATGTACAGTGTGAAATAAGAACAGAGGTAATGCTGGGCAGAAGAACATAAAAGGAAAAATAACTTACAATGGTGAAAATCCACCTGTTCCAAAATGTCCCTCCAATTTAGGTTTTTTTGCATGGGAAAACTTTAATTTTTGACTGATAGTTTTGAATTACATAGGCCATTGGTAATTCATCACTGGTGTAAGATGCACCTGTCCAGTGCTGCTGAGGCATAAAGCATATGATAGGAAGTTGTAGACCATTGGCTGGAGAAGGAGGGACAAATCACATAAATCCTGTGGAATTCAACCTCTGAGTGAGGAGAGATGATTGCAGTTTTAAAAAGTAGCATGGCATGTTCAAGTTTCTGTTTCAGGGAGATCATTCTGAAAGCAGTGTGGCAGAGGACAAGACTAAAGGCAAAGTTATCTATTAGGTGACTACTTTTGTGATTAGGTCAAAGAAGATGAGGACCTGACTATTGGTGGTAACAGTTTTGGGGAAGAAAGCATAACTTGAAAAGTATTCAGCTAGTCAGTGAACAAATGTTAAGTGAATACCTACTATGTGCCAACTACTGTTCTTTGCCTTAAGAGGTAAAATCCACATCACGTGGAGCATGACTGGATGTGTCAGTTGTTGAACAGAGCAACCAACAATCTGCTAGGGAAATAGAAGAAAGTGGGTAGCTCCTTCTGACCAAGAAGAAGTTCTGCAAAGGCTGTTTAGAGCAGATGGAATTTTAATTTGGTCATGAACTATGGGGAAATATTTGAGAGACAGACATTGAAGAGCAAGGATAAAGATGGCCAAGAAGATCAAACAAACTGAGCCAACACCTGGATCTTCCAGGTTAGAGGACGCAAAGCCAGCTCGTTTGATTGAGTACTGGGGGCCTACTGGTTGCGATGGGAGATGAAGCTAACGTCAGATAAGGCACACATTTGGGAAGACTTTTGCAGGGCAGGATAAAGCCTTTGGATCTTATTCTGAATGCAGTGAATAGTCACTGAACATTTTAGAATAAAGTCTAGATTACACTTAGTAGGTAAATTTACAGATGAGATGAAGGCCATGTACTATCAGGCAGGTCCAGCCCTGTTACAGGCAGATAACTTGATTTAAAAATAAACTTTATTACTTATCAGTTATTCAGTGCTACCTCTTTTGTATATTTAGGGTGTTTCTGGTAGACTGGGTCAAGCTGTTTATAATTCACGCAGCATATTATTATCTGGAATAAGATTGTATAGTGTCCCAAGACCTGCCCATTTTTCACCTATGTTAAAGACTTTGGATTTATTAGATTGAATGACAAGACAGTTTGATAGAAATCTACTTTTACTTGTTCTAAATTACCATATTATGTTATTTTGTCTCTCATTAAAAATGTCTATTCCATATCTAATGCTAGTTACATTTCAAAGAAATCATTTGCATTAAATCAAATATTGCATTATTCTTCTTCCTCTAAAAACGTTAAGACAGGTATTTAATCAAAAAGAAGACATTGCCAATTTCAGATCTTTCTTGTGTTTTAAATTGCAATTTACACATTCCTACTAATAGCTCATTCAGTTCTATGCTAATATAACTAATGATTTAACAACATTTGAAAATCAATTTTAAGACTAAGATTGAAAAGGTGTGTTTATCTATTCCTATGCAATTTCTACCTAATGGTGTTTGGATTGGTCTCTTGCGTGTTGTACCTTTAAGCAAAAGCATAAATTATCTTTTTCTAAAACCCAACTCAGAACTCACTGCCTCTAGAAAACCTTCAAGGATCGATTTTTGACACGTTTTTTGCTTCCTTTGAGTACCACCTCAGAATTTAGTCATTTTGCGCTTTTCTAAGTCACACCTGTTGTGTAGCAGCAGAGCAGGAATAGCACAGGTTCATCAGTGGTCTGTAAGACCAGCCCCTCCTTCCACACAGCTGCAAATACACAGGATTCAATCACTAATAATGCCAGGGGACAATAGCTAAGATAAACATATGGCACTTTACTAGACTGAATGTTCTTTATGGGTATAAATATCCTGTCAATCATATTAAGTCCATTATAGAACCTGTAGAGAAAACATTTTATACATTTCTCATGCCCTCTACTAAGTTCAAGGCAGTCCTGAGCTGGACAGTCAGAATAGGTTTTAGTGGGAAAGTGAAAAAGGAGAAATACTCTGGTTACCAGGGGGTGAAAGCTTTTTAACCTGCTCTGAGAGAGAAAGAGCTTGAATGGTTGGCAGGAGAGCTACCAGCTATCAATGAGCTCAGGCAGTGGCCACTGCTTTGGACTCTCCCTAAGGCTGAGGTTTCACCGCTGCTGAAGATGCTAGCAAAACATCTCAGCCATTTGTAAAATAAGGCATGTTCCTGAAGCTGAAAACGAATTTTCTCTTGTCAGAAAAATGATCAAATCAGAAAGTGTGAGCAGGCAGGCAGATGTCACGGGGAGGTCAGGCTGGTGGCTTGTCCATGGCCTGTGCTACCCACTCGCTCCTGACTGCCTCAGACATGTGAATGGAACTCGATGGACTATTTTGTCAGACCTCTCATTTATGGTGTTTGGCTCTTTTTCTAGATTTATCAGAGGAGCATTTTCTTTAGCCAAGTGTTCACAGGTCAATAGCTACATAACCTTATTGATCACTCTATTTTTCTCTATATATATGATGAAAAACTCCTCACTGAAAGTGTTTTCTTGGGTATTTTTTTTCTTTTTTTGCACAAAATGTCTATATTTCTGTGATCCACATATACAGAGTATAGGTATTTTTTCCTTTTTTAATCTTTTCATAAGGTGTTGATTCTTCTGTGATCCATATAGGCAAAGTAATATAGGTGATGGAAAACCAAGAAAGTACAATGGAAATATAGCTAAAAAATGGACGTAGAACATTGCTTTCCTGGAACACACTATTCACAGGAAAGTCAAAACTCCCGTATTACAATTAGGCACTTGACTTTAACTCATATTCATAATTACTGGAACTATAGTTCTGTCAGCCACCACTCTGGTGGCTATTGTGACATTCTCAAGTTGAGAAAATGCTCTTCCTTAAGGTAACACAAAAAAGTGCCAGAGTGTTAATTTTAGTAAGCCTGAGGCAGGAAGATATTCCCAGGTAAGGTCAGCTTGCACACAGAATCACGAGCAGGGTCCTAATACCCCTGGCGGTGATGCAAGGACCTCTTCGCTACCCTAGACCACCATGGAAAACAGGAGACCAGTAATCCATAGAGAGAAAAGATGATTTCTCTCTTGTTATCACTACCAAATGAACCCAGAGAGGGGATAATCGAGTGACTCCATTTAACTATCACGGCAATGTTAACTTGAGCAGTCAGTATATACTGTAAAATATGTAGCTAGTCACTGAAGTTGACACTGACCTTGGCAGAGTTACTCAATAATTCTCTACCCTTCTCCAATGAACTTCACTTTTCCACCTAAGAAACTATATCCCTTTGATCCATCAAATCCTTCTCAGAATCTTGCCAAAAGATATTTTTAAATCTCAAAGAGCTATTTTTAATTGAACATAGCAAACATATAAATATTCTGAAAAGGAAGTTACAGTATGGAATAAATTTTGGCAAACAGCTTTATTACCACCTACTGTACTGGCCCTTCATGTTAATTATATACATATATATATGTATATATGAATTCTCATTATAGAAAAAATCCTCAATTGTACTTATACATTTTTAAATGTTAATTCTTATAAAGGACTGAAAAACCATAGCTCAAAGAACAATAATTATTTCCAAACACCTTTTTTAATATCAGGAAAAAAAATAGTCTAAAGGGTTCATTAAAATACTTTCTGCTATTATTTATTATGTGACCCTTTGTAAAAACATGATATTCTTGTACATTAGAGGTATGGAAACTATAACCTGAAATGAAGTATTATCTCAAAATTACCAGTTACAGGAGACAGAAAAATCTTCCTCTAAATTGTTTATTGGCATTCTCTGCTAAGTCACCTTTACAAACACTCTCTCCCCCAGAGTCTTAAATGTTGTCAAAACATCCTCAAATTCAGAATCTGCCACCCTGAGGCTACTGAGATTCTTGGAAGATTGGGTAGAGAATAGGTAGAGAGAGGTGGAAACACTCAGGTAGACACATTTGCTGCAGACAGGCCAGAAGCCAGCACTCCTAAAAACCCAACTCCAGGTTGAATTCATTTGTCTTCAGCTAAGTTGTTGCCTACAGGTTTTTGCAGTTTAACCCAAGGATATCTGTGAGTTAGCCAGCCAGCTATGTTGAGTACTTGTTATGTGTAGTGTACTCTTCTAGGGTCTTTGGGAAATGTAGTAATATTTCCAACAGCTGTAAAAAACACGGTAGAGAAAGCCCTAGTTGAGAAAGAGAATTTTAATTTCCTTTTCTTGGGTCTTAAGGAATCCAGACACTGAGGTTTGGAGCTTTTTGTGGTGAAAAATGATAGCTTTTATATTTTAGAAGCAGGTTAAGAGCTAAGCAGAACATATCTGAAGGTGTTCCAAAATGAAAATGAGTAAGTCATACTTTGTATCTAGTTACATATTTATCTCTCTGTCTCTTACCATTTTCTTATCAATAGCCTTGAAGTAAAAGTGTTCTTTTAATACCTAGTCTCTTTTCAGTTTTGCTGAAGAAAGATGATGTATTGGAGGATAAGGAAGTAATGTCCCCAGAGGCCAGGAAAGTGTTGATAGCAGAAAAAGGGAGAGGTTCCTAAAGGAAAAGTATAGTCAGAGGATTAGAGTTGAGGATAAAAGGGTCTATTTCCTCCTTCAAAGGAAGAGTATCCATGGCTAGGTTTCAAGGTAAGGGTTTGATTTTACTGGGTGAGACAGCGATTTAACTTTTTGATCCTATGTAGTGTGAAGAACTGTGCTAGGTCCTTGGAACATAAAATAGATAGGACATAATCATTGCCCCGAGGCAGGCCAAGTTATCTTGGTTAATTTGACTTCCCTTTTTTTAATCAAGGAAAGTTTGATTTGAAGAGCATTTGTAAAGTAGCTGTGTCAAAATATAAAGTAACTATTTTAAAGTATGAATAATAGTCATAATAAAACCTTACCTAATTCCTGACCTTTAATTCCCACTTCTTACTCCTAATCATGAATCAGAAGTGGGATGGGGCCACAGGTAGAAGGAGAAGCACTCATTTTTAATTTTAAAAGCTTGAAATATAACGGCTAATTTTTAAGTCCATGTAAAACTGGCTGTTGCATTGTGACAACCTAAACGGCTGCATGAAGTTCTTTTCATGGAACTGTCTTGGCCTCCTAAAGTCACAGATTTCAGTAAAAACAAGTAACTATCAGCTGCGTCATTTGGGTTTTCCGGGAGAAATGATTCAGCCTTGTGGTTTCCAGCTAGAAGAGGTGCAGTGCCATTGACAGATTTTGCAAATACTTGACATAGAAAAAGTTAATGGTTGAATCTACCTTAGGTCTAGTGCAACCTTGAAGAAGCAAGGTTTCACCCACAATTAATTTCTCTTGCTTGATTTGATCAGAATCCCAAATGAAACCAGCAACTGATTTGTTGACTTGGTTGATAATTCCTTCAGGGTTACTTTTTGGCCAGGTGGCTCTGTGCACTTCTGATTTAGAGGATAAAATGGATTTCACTCTCTTTTAAAACTGTAACACCAAGGCGTGCACTCTGACTTGTGTGTTCATATCTGGTCACCCACCGGATTATACTCAACTACTCTGGAAGTTCCTTTCAATTTCGTGAGATCCGATATCCTAAATGACGCAACTTCCCAGGGTAGCATTCCCAAAGTACGTGCGATGGAACATTAAGTGCCCTGAATTCTTAGAAACTATTGCACGAAAAACAAAATTTATTGGTTACATGAGGATGGCAAATCTTGGTCTAAACAATGTGTAATGGATTTATTTACTTCAGGATTTCTCAAAACCTTGAATAGGTGAGTGAAGGAAATGAATTAGCTCTGAGACTTATTTGAGTCCTAGCTCTGCCTCTTAGTAACTTTGACCTTGAGTGTGTTATTTAATTTTTCCAAAGCTCAATATGCTTATTTGTAAACTGAGAATAAATCACAGAATTACATCACAGAATTGCTCAGTGGATTAAATAAGATAAAATACCTAAAGTGGTAATATTTGCCATTTGTTTTGGGGTGTATTTTGTATCACTGTGTTTCTACATCATAATGCAATTTAGATTATGTTTTTGGCTTATTGAAATGTAAATTCAATTTTAGTGTGCAAACAAAGCAGAGGTTATTGCTGATTGTTTTAAATTCTACTTAATCATTCTTCTAATAGATGCCCCACTGAAAATGACATAGCAAATCTCTGGGAATTATCTGACCATTTTATGCCCTTTTTAATGTGACCTTAGTATTATCCTGTACTGGTCATTGATTTTTCTATTAGAATTCTTTAACCTTTAAATGGCCCTGCACTAACGATGCCAATGTGTTTTAAAATATTGGAAAGGTAAACCCGTGTTTCTTACGTACAATGCATGCTCTTGCTGAGAAGCTAAATCTCATCAGAGGCACTGTCCTTTGTTCTCATATTACAGTGAGTTGAGCTCCTGGCTTGTTACTCAAAAGCCATCAGGATATCTGAGCTCTGTGTTCCTAGCCATTTACCTTATTTATTGTCACATTATCCATCTTCATCATGGTAGAATAAATATCTCTGTAGAGGTCAGTATTTTAGAGACAGTTCAGGTGTTAGTTTCAGCCCAAGCAGGACTTAAAGTAAATCATACCCTTTCTGTTCTTCAGAATCTTCCCAGACTATTTCATAAGAGATCACACTTTGGGGATAGAGAGGACTTTTAAAATTCTTTATATAGTATTTTGTAAGCATGCCCTTGGAAGGAAGAGAGAAGCGTGACTATACGTAAGAAACTTAGTGATAGCCTATGATTCACCTCTCTCTCTCTCTCCCCCTCCCTCTGAACAATAGGCATTACATTTTCAAAGTACCTTAGGCAGGTTTGGAAGGACAGCAGCATGTAAGTCCAATTCTATTTTTGTATGAATAACTGTGTGGGATATGAAACATACATAAGAGCTAAATAGCATTTGTTGGCTCTTATTAGGCATATAATATCAAACTCGGGGAGTCCCATCCACCTGGGGGACAAACAGGCTGTAGTAAAGGTTTTCAGGGAGGCTATAGGCTGTGTGTGGCAGGATGATGGTCGTTTCTAAGCACTCAGCTTATGTCAGAGTGTATTGAGGATATACTATGTGCCAAGTCTATATGCCAAGCTCTATAAAGTAGCACAGAGGACCTGTGTACTCAAAATTTTGCTGTATGATACTAGGAATTTCAAATGATGAAAGGAAAATATAAGGCAATAGATAAAGGCTTGGTATGCACTTCAAATGCTGCAGTAGCTCAGAGAAGTAGAGATGCCAGTGGGCTATAGACAGGAAAGATGGCTTTCTTGGAAGAAAAGAACTTGATTGGGACCTTCGAACTAGGGCAAGATTGGATTGGCCAAGAAGAGAAGGAAAAGGACATTTGGAAGGAAGAAAGGAGTGGTAAAGAGCAAAATGAGTAAAGAACTCAGTGAACTAATTGTTGTGAGTGAAATGAATTGCTAAATTAACGAGCATTTAGGATAGGTAAGCTGGAGCAAGTTGAAGAAAAACTCTGAATCAATAATTTGGTGTTGGTGGATAGACAGATTACAGGTGATCTGTCCAAGAGCTGACAGTAGGAAAGCAGAGCCTCAGGAAAATAAACGGGGTGATTTTGTGCAGGAAGGGTTGGGAATGAAGAGTAAGGAGAGAGGTAACTGGGGTGATCTAAGGGTGAGGTTACAGAGCATTTGGATGAGGATCAAAGCAGGGGGTGGAGAGGAGATAAACAGAGAAACATTAAAAAGGATATCTGCAATGCATGGATGATATCCTCAGATGCTTACAAAGGGTAGTCAATGATGTGAAGAAAGTGTTACATTTGAAAATTATGTGAGTGCTATAAAAGTTATGGGTTTTAGAATTATACTTGAGTTTGAATCCCAGCTTTCTTCTTAACCAGCAGTGATCTCAGGAAAATCATTAAATGATTTGTACTTAAATTTTCCCAAATCTAAAATGAGAATAAAGTTTTTTTATGTGAGGATTAAACAAACTAACACATAAAATGCCCACCAAATGCCTGCACTTAGTAGGAACTCAGGAAATATTACCTCCTGTTCTACTTAGATAATTCTAAAACATTTCCATAGGGAGCTGGAAACAAGGAACTGGAACTTATGGTTCAAGTTCAGTGGCTAGAAGTGTAGTCAGCCACCATCCACAAAAGTGGTAGTTTGAACCATAAGTAAGGGCAGTGCTCTCATTAAGGAAATGAATAAATAAGGAGAAGAAGAAAGGTATACGAATAAGTTTTGGAGAAAGCCTAAGATGAGAAAAAGGAGGCACTAAATAAAAGATGAGCATACATATGTGGCATGTTTAGTATGATATTTAGGACCTATTAAGCACTCAGTAAATGCTAGCTGTTATTATTGTTGTTGTTGTAATTATTAGAGATGATCAAAGATGTGAGAGTGAACCCTGGAGTGAACAATGTGATAACTATTAAGTAAACTAGGTAAAGTTAAGAGGTGATCTCCTGTGTCCTCTGTTGTAGGAAGATCAGGGTAAGGACTACAAAACCAATCCATTCAAATGGAGGCAGTTAGTGATCAAAGTATCTGACCTTTGTAACTCTCGCCTCTAAGGAGGACTCTATCTTAATTTAGGAGCAAGACTATGGCATGCTCACATAGCTACCTGAACTATGGATGATGCATGATTTGTCAACCAACACCAAAAATACCTCTCCAGCAGATATTCAACCTGCTACAGAAGGAACAGAGAATCAGGGTCCTTAAAATAAATGCAACTGGCAAGTTGTTTTAACACAGGGGAAAATAGGAAACTGAATTATCAAAAAAAAAAAAAAATACAATTCCCCATGATGATTTTTAACAAAGCTAGACACCAAATATTGGCTTTCTCTTTTTTTGGAAAATGAATAAACAGTTTTGCAATGACCCGAAGGCT
Source organism: Propithecus coquereli (assembly GCF_000956105.1). NCBI lineage: Eukaryota > Metazoa > Chordata > Mammalia > Primates > Indriidae > Propithecus > Propithecus coquereli. The sequence goes on from NW_012141635.1 coordinate 7,055,219, forward strand.
TGGATAGAGAGAATAAATAAATCATTGACACATGAGAAGTAGACAATTCTCCATCCACTGTTGAGCTTTTCATTCTTTGTGGAGCAGATGGTCTAAATAAAGCAGCCAAAAATAACAGGTGGGTTTTATTACATTAAGCCACTGAAAACACTAAGCATCTACAGTTTAAATCATGTTTAAAATATTAAGCCTTCCGATAACTTTTGAAAATAATCTTCTGCATTTGTAAAACACCTTTGTCCATCTTTGATGATATCAAAGCACAGGACCAATGTGTATACGAATAGATATTTAGGGACAACAGGGAGAGAGGCAGATTGGAAGAAACAGCTGCTCTTTATGGAAATGGCTTAACACGGGGTTGTTAAACCATGTTGATAGACTCTAACTGATATGAATAGCATCACCTCTTCTAGGGCCAAACAAAGCTTGGGTCTAAGTCATTGCTGCCATAAATCTGGGAATCTCACATGTCCTATACATCTCCATCTAACATACGGAAGGCAACTACTAAGAACTCGAACACATTATTACTCCTGTAATTTGTCAGATGCATAACTCCAATTAGAATTCAAATTGTAGTCCAATAACATTTATGCTACCTTCTATGTATTTGTCTCATAATGTATGTTTTTGTAAGTCAGGGAAAGAAAAAGAGTCTTCAAGGTGAAAAGAGATAAGGGAAGATACAATGCCTGGGGCATCAATGGAGGAGATAGTGTAGCTAGCCCTGTTCAGAGGTTGTTGCTCTTTGTACTGTATTCCTTATTTAGTTAAATGCATTTGATGGCTGGAGTTTTAAAAGGAAAAATCACATCTCCTTACTTCTCCTCTCCAACATCCCACTTCCCTAGAATAACAACCATTAACATTTTCAAGAGTAACTTTCAGAATTTGTGCATGTACCTACCTCAACAGTTGAAGAAATGCTCAAACCATTGAGCCTACAATGAATTTTAAGAATCTTTTACATTTATAAAACATCTTCATCCTTATTGAATAATTTAAAAATATAGGCACCTTCCTGGGTATGAAGCATAAATTATAAAAAATGGGATTATGTCTCCACTCAATGTTTTCAACTTGTTTTAAAAAAAATTCAATATTACCTCATTCACCTCTTTGTACATGGAGATCTACTTTATACTATTTAATGGCTATGCACTTTCTTTAGGTATATCTTTTATTTAATTATTCCCAAAGGATGGGTATTTTTTACCTCCGAATGTCACTAACATAAAGCTTCAATACCCTTGCTTATATATATACTCGTGCAATTGCACAAGTATTTCTATAGAATTTACTGCTAAAGGAAGACTTGATAGATCAAAGATTTTGTGGATTTTTATTTCAAAACCTTTTGTAATACTCATTTTCAAAACTTTTCAGTTTTCTTTTACTTTCTATAGGTCATATTACTTTTTTCCCCCTCTAAATCTAAAGTGCTTATTTAGAGACTTAATAATAATATGATAATAATAATATTTAGTAGTAATGATATATCTTTCATTGATAAATCACTTAATGAATAAATATGCCTCTTGAGCTTTGATTGACAAACAGAATGTGTCCTATGTAAGCTCAATGTTAGTGTAAATTCTCATAAAAGAAAATGCAGGGGGTGGGTATGTGGCAGAGGAAGTATATTTGGTTAAGAGACAATTTTTGCCAGACAGAAAAAAAGAAAGGTGTGACAATTTGATATTATGGTAGGTGGAATAAATCTATATAAATAAGAATAAACTCAGAAATGAGAAAAATAAAGAATGCAGTCCTTAAAGAAGATCCTGAATAATTGGAAAGTAAGAGAGCTTTTTGATATGTGTAATACAGAGTCAGCAACTAGTTATGAGTGTCAAGGTGCTACCCCAGGCCTTGTCTCCCAAATAATCAAAAGATACTACATGGGAATAGACATGGTAGGATTCTGGTAGAATCAGATGAGAACTAGAAAGCACAGTGAGTGAGGTCTGAGCAGGGCCAGCCTCATGGTTTGGGACATGACAAAGAGATTCTGGAACTCAGAAGATACTTCAGTTGCTTAGTGTATATTCTGACTCCTCTGGGCTGTGATGAGTATTTGCAATTTGATTATTTTTATATAGGTTTTGGACTCAGTGAAGCAAGTGCAGGTGGTGCAAGCAGAATTGTCCCCAAATAGTGAGAAATTGAGGCCAAAAAACATCCCATCACTCAGCTACACAAAGGAAAAACTAGACCTAGCACACTTCTTTGGCTCAGTGAATTGAGTTTGCCATAGCTGAAATCTCACTGTCTAGATGCACAGAATGCTTCCTTTTTGAATTAATATTAGCACCAAGGCTAGACAGAGAATATCGCATATTGTTGGCTTCTGTTTTCCTAGTCTAGACTATTTCATGGTTTTGCAGATACACACATAAATACACACTTGTACATACATATCCCAATTTCAAACTATCAAGAAAATTGAGGAAAAGACTAAGAGGTCTTTTGATTTTCCCTCTCATCAAACTTGCATCCCACTAACTTCAGGCTGCTATAGCTAGCTATTCTTGATCCATCTAGATGACTAAGATCTCAAGAGTTATTTCAGTCCATATTGGCTACTGTTGTATTCTTCCCATGTTTACACTTTCTCCAGATGTTAAGAAAATGACTGCTTCTTCTGTGACTGGCTTATTTCACTTAAGCTAGCACCTTCCACGTGCATCCGTGTTATCACATAGGGCAGGATTTCCTTCCTTATTAAGGCTGAATAACACCCCATTGTATGTATATATCACATTTCATGTGAGGTATCTAAAATAATGCAATTCACAGAAGCAGAGAGCAGGATGGTAGGTGCCAGGGAATGCTGGGAGGGGAAAATGGGGAATTGTTCAATAGCTGTAAAGGTTCAGATAAGCAAGAGGAGTAAGTTCTGGAGATCTACTGTACAATACTGTGACTATGGTTCACAACATGGCATTGTGGACTTGAAAAGTTTATTGAGTATAGATCTCATGTTAAGTATATTTACTATAAAGAAAAAAAAACAACAAAAACAAAGGGGCATGAAGAAACTTTTGGAGGTGATGGATTCATGTATTACCTTGATTTCTTTGACGGAAACTGGTATAAGCAAATGCACAAACTTATTAAATTGTATACATTAAATGTATGTGCAAGTTTTTGTATATCAAATGTACTTTAATAAAACTATTGATCAATCAATCAATCAGTCCTTATTCACATATTTAAAAGAATATAAAAGAAAATGATTGGTAGCCAGGAAGGCAGGGATTAAGGACAACACTGAACCTGTCAAAGGTAACTACCCTCCCCATGTCAGTTTCGCCTGTGCCCTTGTCCACCCTGTCTGCTCACCATCGTCAGGCCAGCTTTGGTTTCTAATCAACTTCTTTTGTATGTTGAGGCATGTGTGCTTCATGTTCTCTGTCCTCCTAGTGCCAGAGTCTCCAGAGCAAATTCATGCTTCCCACTACAGCTCAAAGGTCTTCTCTTCTCCTTTTGTACAACAACACTGCAGTGCCTTAAAATTCTGGCTCATATCAATCATTCCTCTCCCTGAGTTTCCTTTTTTCCTTTGTTCTCCCCTTTCTTCTTTCCTTTCACGGCAATTAAACATGTATTCTGTGGTAAGATAGCTTTGGTTCAATCTTTGCTTCATCGATTAAGTAGTAGAGTAATTTCGGACATTTACCTTTCTGAGCCTCAGTTCCCTGAGGCTCAGAAACCCTTCCCAGGAAGAGATAAAAAAAAAGTTGTTATTTTTATGTGAGAATTAAATGTGACAATGCATATCAAGTGATTGGCATAGCGTCCAGCACCAATATGCATCCCGATATTAACCACATAATAATCATTTATTATTATTTATTATTCTTGTTTATTTGAAATGCCTATTTTACTGTGTAAGATACTGAAAATACTAATTGAAATTATTATTTAAATAAGCTATGGTCCCTTGAGACATTTATAATCTAGTTAATGTTTCTAGCTAGACTTTATTCCTATTGTTGGTACAAACTCCTGGTAAGGCTTCTAGCTACTTTCTTTGTTTGTATTTGAACAGAAAGAGAACCTCCGAAGTATGTTACTCATATCTCAACTCTGTATAATAAAAGCTTGCATTACACAAGGTGAGGAGTGGCCCAAACCAGCCCAGTCTTTTGGATACACCATTAAACTCCTACCTCTAACATTCCATATTTCTCTTCTTATGTGGGCAAAGAAAAAGCTTTTTACAACGATATCTGTAGTGTTTTATCCTATGGTCACACCTATGTTATCAGGGCAAGTGATTCTATCCTCTTATACTGCAAACTCTCTGGGGTAAAGGTGATTGAAAGAATTGGAAAAATGATCCCTATGATCGATCTGTTCTAAGCACTTGATCACTCTGGGGGAAAACAAGCCACTCCTACTGGGTATCTATCTATGAAGTCTACAGAGCCATGTGAAATTTTACACTTAAACTTCCATGTAAAGCTTTAGCTTAAATAGGTGGGGGAAAAAAGACATTTTTTTATGCCACTCTTCTCTGCTAAAACCCACTGTGAACAATGAAAAAGAAAAAAAAAAAACAGAAAAAGCTTTTAAGCTCCAAAGAAACAAAGAAGCTTTCACAACTTCCAACTATAAACATTGCAACAACCATTCTTATATTACAAAGCACTCAACCTGTTAGGTCTCAGAGAAATTGTAAGCAGCATGATAAGATCTCCTGAAAAGATCTCATAGGACAGATGTAAGTATTCAAAGAAGAGACTATGAAAGAACAGATGAAGAAAAAAATTGAGCTACCATGACTCATAAGAGCAAGCTAAACCATGATAAAGACAAAAGTCATATTAGGAATAATAATAATAAATGAGAACAAATAATTTTTGTTTGGAAGTTGACAGGTATGAAAAAAAAGAGATACTATATACCGGTGATTGGTGTTTCTGAAGAAGACTATAGAAAGTGGAACAACTAAAATTATAAAACAGTATCACAGGTGAATATGTCACAGAAATGAGGAAAAACTCAAATCTGCACATTAAAAGGGCATACTCTACCTCTGAAAAATTCAGACAAAATTATCTGAAACATTTTATAAAAGTTACTGTACTTTAACAATTCAAAAAAAAAATAATGTGAATTCTATGAACTCAATGTGTCCCCTCCAAAATTTATATGTTAAAATCCTAATCCCCAAGGTGATAGTTTTAGAAAGTGGGGCCTTTGGGAAGTAATTAGGTTATGGGAGTGGGCCCCGATGAATAGGATCAGTGCCCTTGTAAAAAGACTGGAGAGAGACAGAGAGAGAGAGAGAGAGAGAGAGAGCGTGCGCACACAGGAGCCCGAGAGCAAGAATGCTTGCTTTATCTCTTTCTCTCTGCTGTCCCCGTATGAGGATGTAAGAATAAAAAGGCCATATGTAAACCAGGCATAGTGCCCTAACCAGACACTGGCTCTACCAGTGTCTTAGTCTTAGATTTCCTAGCTTCCAGAAATATGAGAAATGAATCTCTATTGTTTAAGACACCCATTCTATGGTATTTTTGTTACAGCAGCTCAAACTGAGATGAGGAGCATGGGATAAGAAAGGCGAGAGTGTACAAATGGGAAAAACTGAGTTAGCTACAGATGTCTGTTAAGGCGACCTTCAATTACTGAAGACAGTAAACAATATCAAAGTTCCCAAAGAGTGACTCAGTAGTTTATACTGCCTAAGATATCGTCAAATAAAAGGCAACAGATATTTCCATGAAGTCAACAACTTTGTTAACAACTTAGGCACCAAAGCACTCCTGACCAGAATGAATATTAGTCACACAAGAGATGAAACACAATATTAATAAAATTCATGTATGGAGAAGACATGGTTAAAAGACATTGTAAATAGTGAATCGATTTAAACACAGAGTTTTGGGAATTATGGATTCAAATCAAAATAAAAATAGATACTATTTATTTATTTATTTTTGAGATAGTCTCACTCTTTTTGCCTGGGCTAGACTGCCATGGCATCAGCCTAGCTCACAGCAACCTCAAACTCCTGGGCTCAAGGGATCCTACTGCCTCAGCCTCCTGAGTAGCTGGGACTACAGGCATGCACCACCATGCCCGTCCAATTTTTTCTATATATTTTTAGTTGTCCAGCCAATTTCTTTCTATTTTTAGTAGAGACAGGGTCTCGCTCTTGCTCAGGCTGGTCTCGAACTCTGAGCTCGAACAATCCGCCTGCCTCGGCCTCCCAGAGTGCTAGGATTACAGGCGTGAGCCACTACGCCCGGCCTTAAAATAGATACTATTTAAAGTAGAAATGTAATTTTTAAATAAAACCTTTTATATCAAAATGTCAAGGGTTGAATATCTCTAACAAACATTGTTTCTGTTTTACTTCAGTTTATTTTTTTAAAAATCTGAATCCACGATTTTTATTTCAAATAGTAAATATAGTATGATAATGCTTTTTACTCTATTACCTATTGATCTCTCTGCAAGAATGTACATGAAATAGTGTTCAGCAAATAGTGACTACAATAATTTGGAGATGGTGGAAATTGGTATGGTGTTAAAACATTTTTTTCTTTATAGTTTTCTGAACTGCTTGTCATTTTCTTAAGCACCTATTAATTCTATACAAAAAAGGCATTTACTTACCCTCAATTCTAGTAGGGCAGGGGGAGAAGTGTGAATGGGAAGGAAATAAAGCAATAACCATCTACTCTTTTTCTAGAATACCATATCAGTTACTTCAAAATCAGTTTAAAGATTGGTCACCTGGTCATGGTGAATTATTTTTTTGATGTGCTGCTGAATTC
>NW_012141635.1:7065323-7066022 GCF_000956105.1 Propithecus coquereli
GGGTATTTGTATACACAAGGAGTGCAATGCGCACTACCCGAAGGATGGACATATTTGAAACACGGACTTGGCGGGGGCGAACCAAGGGCAACACACGTAACCTAAACATCTGTACCCCCATAATATGCTGAAATAAAAAAAAAAAGATTGGTCACCAAATTATACTATCTGTCAACATTTGTACATGTTTGAAACCTTCCTCAATATAAACAAATTGAAAACATTCAATTTGTAAGTTATTTAATAAAAGGCTAAACTATTGACATATCTATAGTCCTAGAACTCCCTAATATTGTGCTCAAGTTTCGTTGTGAAAATATAATGTCCTTTTCTCCCACCTATTTTGACTGTTTCCTATATTAATGACAAAAATATTAGATTAAATCAGGGATGAAAATTATTACTTGTATAGCTTCTCAATGACAGAGGTGAGTTGGTATACAATTTTTTTAATTTGAAAAAGCTGAATTACACAAACTTTATTTTTTCACTCTCATTTTTAAAATTAGTTTTCATTTGATTCCAAACCAGAAGAGTTCAATGACTAAGTAACAAGGGAAGTAAAATTATGGTGGCTGAGGTTGAGTAGACAGGTGAATTTTGATGTGGTACCTGAAGCTAAAACTATTAATATTTTACAAAACTCAGATGATTCTATTTGTTTTGGTTGAATTATTAAGCATTTTATTTACCTCTCAT
>NW_012141635.1:7066458-7080431 GCF_000956105.1 Propithecus coquereli
GCGTGAGCCACCGCGTCCGGCCTATATTACAGAATTTTAGTAATGCCCAACAATCTTTAGTGTGCCGAGAGAGAGACAGAGAGAGACAGAGATGAATAGAAATAAAAAGAGAAAACAAAATATTTGCCTCTCCTTTACAAAACCATTTAAAGGTCATTTAGTCCCCTTTATTAGCTAATTCAGTATCATAAATAAAATGCATAGGAGAAGAGTGTAATGTAACTTTCTGGGGTCATGTAATGATCAGATTCATGAAATGCTAAAATATGAACTTTGCTCTTCTGGCTCTCATTCCTGGTAGTTGAATAATGAAAGGCAAGAACGTTGGAAGTGACAACTGATGACCTTATTGGGTCTCCGCATGGTGCAGAAAATGTAATTTCAGGGCAGACAATGAAAAAATATTCTATCTGCCATTTCCTCCAATAGGTTTTATGAATTGCTTACCAGGTCCCTGGCACTATCTAGGGTGTGATATTAATCCATTTAAGCAGATACAATTCCAATTTGTCTAGGACAGTGGTTTTTAACTTGGGGACCATGGACCTATTGAACCATTCAGAGGGTTCATGAAATGTTTACATTTTTATGTTTCTATATATCTGACTTACTGAAGAGAGGAGCGAGGTTAAGAACAAATGCTTTAGAAGTTATTTATGAAAAAAAATTACAAGAGATAAATAGTAAAAAAATACATTAAATATTAATGTTTTGGAAATGGCATCCTAGAAAATTTTGGGCTCAAAGGAAACTTTCTGACAGTATAAAAGAATTTTTTCTGTAAGTTTTATGAACCTATATACTAGATTCCCCCAACCAAGAAGTCTCAGAAACCTGACCTGATCTATGTATAACATACCGCAAAAATCTCAAATGTACAGCCATCTTCTGGACTGGTGAACACTTTCTCTAACTCCTTCAGTTTAATGCACTGCAGTAAGGCTAGAAGAATAAGCTCAATTTGAATTGTAGGATAACCTTTTCTGATTCTCCCACAAACAAAATGAAGTTAACATCTACAGAATAGAATGGTATTATTATGTTCTTCTGGAGTTACAGTAAACCATTGTATGAACTATGGTACATTTACTTCTTCTCTTTGAACAATTATCTCTTAGAAGCCAAGAAAAAATAATGCATATGTCATCGTGACTTGAAACTCTGTAAATCAACTTTTTGGGTTGCAGGTATGAAGGGAAGGTTAGAAAGTCTATCTGCTGGAGCTTTTCAAATCTCTTTAGCTGAACATCCCTCAGACCTTATCCAATAGCAAACTGATACACTACTGCCTTTCAAAGGAGTGTTTCACCAAGTAATGGTCTTCTGTTGACCTTTGTGTTATCTAACAAAGACTTCATGATTTGATGCAAAGGTCCCCCATCTTTTCTCATGATGTTGATACACCAAAATTTGAATCCTAACTATAAGAATGTTAAACTTTAGGAATAATAAACTAGATCAAGTCTGGAGCAAAACTGATGTATCATGGAAAGTCAAGAAAAGAAACATGAAGTTATAGAGTTCATTGTTTTTGAAAACACTAAACTCTATATGTCCGTTTGTGATTCCTCAAGTACCAAAAGGCAATTTATTATGTTCTCCAATTGCTGCTCATTTATCATGGGATATTGCCTATAAAAATGGCACATCTCTTTTTCATTTTTTTTTTTTCAAAATTGGGCATGATTTGGGAGGAATAGAAGGGAAAAGAAAAGAACAAGCTAGTTAGGTTCTTCACTATGATACTGGCGTAGACCACCGCCCACTCTGGCAGAGAGAGTTCTTGACCTCCAGGAAGGAATTCAAGTGCAGGGGCACAAGTGAGAGAAAGAACAGACGTGAAGTGTAGGCAGAAGCAGAACGATTTATTGAAAACAGAGTACACTCTTAAAAAAAGGCAAAAAAGGCCGGGCACAGTGGCTCACGCTGTAATCCTAGCACTCTGGGAGGCCAAGGCGGGCGGATTGTTTTAGCTCAGGAGTTCGAAACCAGCCTGAGCAAGAGCGAGACCTGTCTCTACTAAAAAAATAGAAAGAAATTAATCGGACAACTAAAAATATATAGAAAAAATTAGCCAGGCATGGTGGTGCATGCCTGTAGTCCCAGCTACTCGGGAGGCTGAGGCAGTAGGATTGCTTGAGCCCAGGAGTTTGAGGTTGCTGTGAGCTAGGATGACGCCACGGCACTCACTCTAGCCAGGGGAGCAGACTGATACAAGGAGGAACAGTGCCACTCCTGGGTTAGGGACTGTCCTTTCATCCTAATCCCTAATAATATGCTAAGCTGGGGACAGAATATTCATAGGTTTTCTGGGAAAAGTGTGGAGAATTCCTAGACCTGAGAACCTTCCCTTTTCTTGACCTTATAGGGTGGCTTCCAGGAGTTGCCATGGCATTCGTAAACTGTCATGGTGCTGGTAGTTGTGAATTTTACTATGCTAATAAGGGTAGTTCATTTAGGGGCACCATCCCCTCAACTGTGCGCATGCCCCAGTTAAAAGAATTCCTCCTTTTACCTCAGATAAAGATGTTATGGCTAAAGTAAGATAAGTAAACGGTCCCTATTGGTTACATTTATCTTAGCTAAGCATATTCACATTCTTGGGACTTTCTTATCCTACTGGCCTTCTCCCTGTGACCCCTACCCTAACTGCCTGCAGGGTGTCTGACTCCTGTCTCACCTATTCGTATATTTACTTTTTTTCCTGCCCAAATGCAAGAATACTATCTTTCCAGTCTTTTCCCTCAGGTACTCCACTTTTGGATTCTATATTTGTTCTGTCGTTCTAAAGAGTAGCTGATACTATGCTACTGTTTTCATTCTCATCTAGAAACAAAGGAGACCTTCTTTATTTAGAAAAATTCTCAACTGAAAAGCTATGGAGTAGTCAGTTAAAATGGCAATTCTTGTAGACAAAGATGTGGCTACAATAGCAGTTGACCTAACCGGCATTGTTCTAAGCCAAGGAATATAATTAATAACTTTTCTCTATCGTTCTCTGCTGTTCCACAGGCATTACTATAAATTTAGAAATAGTAGTGCTCTGATAGCTCGGGCTTTGTTCAATGCTAATGCTGCCCCTGAAATATTGTGTTCCACTTTCCATAAGCAGTGGATGTGGTTGCTTTCTTTTATTACTCTCAGATTCATTAGGGTAGATTGTACCATGTGAAACACACTCATCAGTCCACAAAGTTGCTATCACTGACCTGCCTACAAAGCTAACACTATTAAGACACTTCAGATATCTTTGTAACTGAATTGTTGGTCTTTCCCACTCCATTGACTAATAAAGAGACACTTGAAGTGCTCTCTAACATGGGTATGCAACACACTATTGATTTATGGCAGAGCATCAAAACATTATGCTTATGAGTTCTACACTGCAAGAGTCCCTGCTAACTGTGATGTTTCCTCCAGGGAAAGCAACTGTGGCACATTCGTAAGTCAGCAGAATCTCTTGTCCTCAATTCTTCTTTTTCCATCCTCTTTTTTTCAACCCTTCAACTATTACCCAAATTGCAACAGGACCACATTTCAATATTTTCATTTTGAAAGCATAGTTCTAAACTTTTAAGAAATACCTTTATCACTAGCAGATAAAGTCCAGATAAGGTCACGTGGCATGATTGCGGAGTGATTGTGGCATTGACAATACCTTAAGTTTACAAGACACATTTCAGTTCATAAAGTATTATCACAGGCATTATTATCTCAGTATTGCCAGTCATCAGACTGGGTCTCTGGGAGATTAATTGATATGGCCAACCTCGTGCTGTATTGATTGACAGATCCATGATTTGGACTAGATCTTTGAGCCTCGTTAGGTGCCCTTTCCACCACATCATGTCGGATCTGTGCAGCCATTTTGTTCCAAACAGCACCTTTTTCAATAAGAAAAGCAGAGCATTTTAAGTAGGCCTACATAAGGAGACAATGATGGCACGCGATGTGAGCACTGCTATCTGACAGCATGACAGAAAAGCTTACTCAACTTTACATCCCTCTTCAACTAGACTATAACAAATGCCTAATATTTGAACATTAGTAATACATTCCCTCGAGCAAAGACTTATTTTTCGCACATACCTCTGTTAAAATGCATATATTCCAAAAAGGTGAAAATTCAAATGATGAAGAGTCAATTTGTTACATTTATTTTTAATGCTAGGTGAGAAAAAATGGAACCCATGCAGGCGAGTGTTGAGTTTAGGAAGATTTGCTATAAATGTGACCTGCTAAGAAAGACAGGCCTAAGGATTTTGTGACAAGAGGTTTTTTAATTTTTTATTTTTTTGGATTAAGTCCTGGCAATATTATAGCTCTAATGTAGGCCTTGAGTGTTTTTTATTACTGCTTCTTTGTCTTGAGTGTTTTTATTAGTGTTTCTTAACCAATACATTAGAAAAAGAAGCGAGAAAAATTGTGAAATTATTCATCTGAGGTGCTACTTTGTCTGACTACTCTCACCCAACCCCTTTTTCAATCTTTCTGTGTTTTTCTTAGCAATTCTACTGTTTTGGTGAGAGTATTGACAACAGGAAAAATGAAAGGAAACTAGAGGCTTTGTATATTAGTCTGTGTTCTCCAGGGAAACAGACTCTTATATATATATATATATATATATATATATATATCAACATATATATATTTTGAAAATGATGTATATATTGTTTTGGATGGTAGTTAAATGAATATAAACATTCAATTGTCACCTAAGATTAGTATAATTTACTGCATGTATGCTATATCTCAATAAAATGCTTCATCAAGGAAAGACCAAAAGAAAAATACACTTTAAATTTCAACAACTTAGGAAGCTAAGTCTAACAAGAGGGAATATGTTTCCAAAATTTTTAGCATGAGATACTTGACCCAACTTCTATGACCTATTTTCAGTGTTATGTAGAATCAGAGTGGGCTGGACATCACCTAGTTAACTATTCCTGCTACCAGAGCTGAGGACCCTGGAAAGCTGGTGTAATGGTTAGTTTTTTGTGGCCATGGGGTGCCCAGATATTTGACAAGGTCAAACATTATTCTAGGTGCTTCCATGAGGGTATATTTGGATGAGATTAACATTTAAATTAATAGACTTCGAGTAAAGCAGATTGCCCTCTACAATGTCACGGGCCTCATCCAATCAGTTGAAAGTCTGAATCAAACAAAAAGATCAGCCTTCCTGAAGCAAGAGAGCATTCTTCAGCAACCTGCCTTCAGACTTCATCTGCAACTCCGCTCTTCCTGTCTCTGCAGCAGGTGGCCTTCAGACTTGAACTGCTGCATCGGTGTCAGTTCTCCTGGGTCTCCTGCCTGCCAGCCCACAACCTGAAGATTTTGGACTTGCCACCCTCCATAATCATGTGAGCCAATTCTTTATAATAAATCTCTTTCTACAAATACACACACACAAACACGCACATACGCACACATACACACACAATCACATTCTCTCTCTCTCTCTCACACACACACACACACACACACACACACACACACACACACGATGGTCTCTGACTTACAATGGTTCAACTTACAATTTTTTGATGTTGTGATGGTGTGAAAGCAATAAGCATTCAGTAGAAACCATACTTTTAAGTGCCCATACGCCATTCTGTTTTTCACTTTCAGTATAGTACTCAATAAATTACATGAGATAGTCAACACTTTATTATAAAATCGGCTTTGTGTTAGATAGTTTTGCCCAACTGCAGGCTAATGTAAGTGTTCTGAACCTGTTTGCAGTAGGGTAGGGTAAGCTATGATGTTCAGTAGGTTAGGGGGATTAGATGCATTTTTGACTTAGGATATTTTCAACTTACAATGGGTTTATCAGGATGTTTACCAGATTTGTCAGGATTAACCCCATCATAAGTCAATGGGCACCTGCGCATATACATTATACATACATATATATGTATGTAATGTATATACACATGCACATCCTATTGGTTCTGGTCTCTTGAGAACTCTAACACAGTTTATCAATCTCAAAAGTCCCATACCACCATCGCTGTTACTGATTACACAGCGTTACTGTTCCTGTCATTACTGTCCTCAAATATGGCAGAAAACCACGTCTCAATTCTTTACTACACCCTACCTAAAGCCCATTTTTTCCTCTGATTAATCGTTTCTACTCATGCTTGTTTTTAACTGGAATAATAGATGTACTTAGATAAAATCATGAAACTATACTAAGAATACCATGTGAGTGGGAACTAAGAAGGGTCAAAATATGGGATGTCATCAAAATAAATGAAAATTTTCTAGAAATAAATATTTTAGCAGTATTTTTAAACCAGCATACATCTCATTTACCCCTCTCCTTTCTGCATTGTGTTGTACTCTTCGTTGCATTCTTTGTTGTATTCTTGCCAGATAAGCTACCTCCACTGAACATATGACAAGATATAGCATTATTCCATAGTGGCTGAGGATTGGGACATATAATTCTGGCTTCCTGATTATCATAACTTTTATATCCATTGACCTAATGTCTTTAGAAGGTATAAGATATAGAACACATTTATTTTAGTTGAGGATTATACCCAGCAATAGCTATTAAATTTTACATTTCATCCTAACTGGACTAGTTCAAAAATCCATAAGACTGAATACATTGCTTAGTGTTTACTTTTTTCTCTTAGTTGATTTTTATAAAGTTATATAAAATGACCATTCACATAAAAGACAACTTTTACTAACTATTGTGTTTTCTGGCTCCTGTGGTGACTGTGCTAATATATATTTTAAAAGAAATTTGACAATCAGATAAACATTTCTTCGGATGAAAATATAAAGCAGCAGTGATGGCGGCTGACATTTATTGGAATATGCATAAATGCCTTACCATTAGCTTGTTGAATAACTATTTTTCACCAAAAAATATGTCTAATTTTCACCACCTTAGTGAAAGTGGATCTGAAGGTAACTCTCAGAGCAGCCCTCTAATTTGGCAAATGGCCCACAGGGCTATTTTACTTATGTATTTCAAATCCTTTGGCCAAAAAATAAAGTCTACATCAATAAAATGGACAGATATTTTACACTCCCACACCCAACACCTCACGAGCCGTGCTCTAAGAATATAGTGTGGTGGCCATGAGAATGCACTCCATGGATCTCCAAACACAGCATAATTTTACGACGACCTTCGCTGTAGTCTGAAATCCGTCTCCACATTGTGACCGAGGCATGGTTCCCAGGGGCCGCACTCAGGCAGTGACAGAGAGCGTCAGGGAGGTTGAGGCAGGCCTATTCCTGATACACACGGGACTCCTCTGATGAGTGACTTTGGCTCAAGACCTCCCCTTGCTGAACTTTCCTTAGAACTACACCGCAGGCCAGAGGCTTCCACCCAGGGCTGCTTCCTTACTCTCCTGCCAGGACCAGACCTGCACCCCGGTCTGATGGGTCTCCCAGTCTCCCCAGCTCCCACTCCATTTTCTGTCACTGGCATTTCCTCCACTAACTCTTTTGCATGTTTACTTTTGGTATCAGATTCTCAAAGGACTAGGACTAACAAATACAGAGTTAGATGTATTTTATTCTTGAAAAAGTTTCTTGAGACACAGACAATTTTAAAAATGATGTCTATACAGAGTAAAATATACGAAGGGATAACAGAGAAAGAGAAATAGAAAAAAGAAGGTAGTACCAAAAGGGCTGGCAGAGAAACAACATCAAAGGGAGGAGAAAGATAGGAAGATGTAAACGCCAGAGGTCCCCCAAAAGGGAGTTGGAGGCAGATAGTAAAACACATCAGATAATAAATATGATGGAAGTAAAATCTGACTCCCACTGTGTTTCCAAACTTGGTAATGCTGTCAGCTCCCTGCTTACCCTTCACCCCAGGGCTCTGTGGATAAAGAGATGAAGGAGAGAGACGAGTACCGCAGAGAATGGATGCTCCACCTGACATTGTCTTTCATCTCTAGTCATTCTTCACCTGGCTCATCCTTCTCTTTCTGAATCAAAAAGTTTCTCTGGAAGCACCAGGGTCTACAACTCCAATTTTAAAAGGCAAAACTTACAGCTTTTTGGGGGTTCTTGTAAACATTTAGCAAATTTCAGGATTCAGATATCCAGCCATATGAAAACCAGTCCTGCTTAAAATGCAGGGTTGATAGATTAAGGGACATTGTCCTCCACCCTATAATACTAGCATTATTTAAATTTAATCACTATCCTTGCCTTTAGATAGTATTGATTCAGACAACTGGAAATAAACAATTGTTTACCTGTAGACCACATGTATCAATTACAGCCGCTACTTTTTCAGTAAACTCTCTCATGTTTTATAGTTGTCTTAGTCAGTTCTGGCTGCTGTAACAGAGTACTGTAGACTGGGTGGCTTAAACAACAAACATTTCTTCTCATAGTTCTAGAGGCTGGGAAGTCTAAGATCGAGGCACTGGCAGACCCAGTGTCTGGTGAGAGCACTCTTTCTGGTTTAAAGACGGCCGTCTTCTTATATCCTATGTGGCTGAGACAGAGATCATCTCCCTGCTGACCCTTCTTATCAGGGCACTGATCCCATTCATGAGGGCTCCACCCACATGACCAAATGAACTTCCAAGGGCCTCACCTCCTAATACCATCACACTGGGGAGTAGAATTTCAACTTATTAATATTGGGGTGACATGAGCATTTAGTTCGTAAGAGTAGCCAAGAAGTTCTTTCATTTAATCTTTTTCCTGTCTTTTACTCCTTTATCTCTTGTTGCTAAAAGGAATCATCATTTTTCTTTTATAGGTGTCAAAAACTTTAGCATTGTAAAAGACCATGAGACCACTTTCTTATCTTTTCTCCAACACACAAGGAGGTCCAAGCAGTGGAGGAGAAGTCCTAGAAACATTCCCCGTCTACCACCAAGGGACTTTTTGATTCAAAAGATAAAGTGCACAGAGTCCCTGAAGTTACAAAAATAGGCTTTCTCTTTTTTGTGGCCTTGGACTAGCCACCACTGTAGCAGGTAGCAGGGCAGGGTCTGAATCCCACAAGCCCGTCCCTCTGACTCTTTTATTTACTAGGCACATGAACCTAAGCATGAACTTCTCAGGGCCTCAGAGCTTGCAGTTTTGAACAGAGATACTATTTCCTGGGGGATAGGGTTATTTTGAGTACTAAATGAGAAACACATGCAAAGCACTTAATGGAAGGTGAGGCACATAGGACTCAATAGAGGTAGTTATTAAATTGCATCTAGGTAACATATTCTTATAATTTTCAATTTTGAATGAAACGTTGCAAGGTAGTGTTATTGTTTCTATTATTTTTATTGATTAAAAAACTGATACTGAAAGTTCATTAATTTTCCTACACATACAACTGGCTTAGTGCCCAAATTGGTGGTTTTCAAACTCAGACCCATTTTCTACTGTGCCACAGCAATGCTATGCAGAGATAGGCAAGTCTCATGCCCTTAGCATAGCAGTGAGTTTAGTGCATGAGCTGTGTTCACCTGCTGAAAAGCTCACCTTCCAGAAATATTGGGGATACTATGAGCAAAAGCCCAGCACACCTTATGGGTAAAGGAAGATGTGCAATGAACACTCTCACCCACTGAGAATGAAGAAAGACTGAACAGTAGTGATGTCATGTTTTTACATCCAAAGGAGCTGCACTGTAGACCCATGATGAACATTTAGGTCTCATAAGTCTCCACGTTCTTTATTCTGATTTTGGAAAGCCTCCTGTTTCTAATTTGATAAGCCATCTACCTTGTTAGCTTTGCTTCCTTTATCATTTGTTCTTTTTTTACTTTTGAAAATAAACTCTAGAAGCAGCCCAAGGTAAGGCAAAGAAAAATAATTGAAGAAAAACATGCGGAAAGGGCTTCACTACCACAATCTTCGTCCCTAGTGTTTTTAATTTGTCAATTTGTTTTGCTAGATTGAAAGTCCACTGAATAGGAACATAATTTTTATGCTACTGCCTGTATGCAAATATAATTATTCACTATTCGTTAATACTAAATTGCAAGATGGCTTACTTTTAGAAATCCAGAGGGAAATGTAATTAAGTATGGAAAACAGTTTCTCTTTTCCAGTCAAAAGTGTCTTAATAACTTCTATTTATATACTACTCCTTAATTGCCAAAGCACTTTTACATGTATCATTTGATTTAATCCTCCTATTTAACTACTCTGGGATTAAATTAGATTGTAGTTAAGGATGTGGTGGAGGTAGATTGTATTTTGTAAAAGTTGTACAGATTCTTCTGTGTGCTTTTTTCTCCTTATTTAAATATTGGGATTTCAGGACTCTGCATAGATCTCCTAATTTATCACATGGGCCACAGGGGGGAACACTGATTTAACCACAGAGGACAAACCATCTTAACCTATTTCTTCTTAGTAAACATTTGCATTTTAAGTGCATTTAATTAACTCTGAAGTTCTGCCTCTGACCCTTTTTACCTTCCTCAAAAACTTGGTGGGATGAGGGATCTTCATTTAGCATAGCATGAGAAGCCCTATGCAAGTTGCTTAATATTTAAAGGCTAAAAAATAATTATGTGGGCTCCAGATTAGCAGGTTTTTGTTCATATTCCCCGTGATCTATGAGAAAATTACTTTATTAGGAAATCATTAGAACATAATTGGCTTCTATATGCTGCTGATATCAATTTTCATTTCTTATAATGAAACTACAGGTTCTTACGATGTGTCATTATTGTAAATAGTATGGTGCCAGATAATTGATTTGAAATTGTCATTAACCCTAACACCTATGCCTTTTTTAAAAAGTGTGTGAGTTTACCAAGTTTATGCCACATTTAGGCCCCTTTCACCCTACTTATACATACAGTGCTCTTGCGAAAGGCAGCCTGAGATGCATCTTAAAATTGGTTTCCATAAATATTTCCCTTTGTGTTGTCTTGATTTTATTCTTGAAAGACACAAAAACCCAGATGAATTTGTCTGGGACATTCTGAGCAAGTTTCTTACTGATGTAGGAAATGCAATGCGAGCAAATGCAAAATCACAGAGTCTCAGAAGGTCAGAATATGACAGGAAGTATGTAATTATGCTAGAAGGAAGGCTAGAAATGAGAACTTTTAAAAGACAAGGATGCACAGAATCCCAGCTTAAACTTTCTGTTAGAATGTTAGTCTTGTCATTAAGGTCATGCTTTAAAAGACAAATATGTTATGTTTTTCCAACTCAACATATACCAAAAATTTTACCTACCTAGAGTTTCTAGGCTATTTTCTCCTTGGAAATAGTTTTTAACTCTCAAAAACCTGAGCCCAAGAACCAGTTCTAATACTTATGGGAGAGATTCAGTTATTACCCTTAAGTAACTTACAATATAGGTACTGAAGAAAACAAGAAAACCTTTTTATTTTAATATACATACTTGGTAAGAAAGTGCGTGGCTGCAATGACGTGTGCAAAGTGGCAAGTCTTCTCCTGTACTATGCTTTCGAAAGAATTAATTTATTTAAAGTTTAAAAAATTGTTTTGCACATGCCCCTTTTCTTCATTGCCCACGGTTGCATTTGGCTTCAGTAGAGTCAACACTTACGTGCACACATAGTAGTAACATTCATCGGATGTCCGGCAGGTGGGAAGGGGAGGAGGGGATGTGTATATTCACATCTAATGGGTGCGGTGTGCACCGTCTGGAGGATGGACACACTTGAAGCTCTGATTCATGTGGGGCAAAGGCAATATATGTAACCTAAACATTTGTACCCCCGTACTATGCTGAAATTGGAAAAAAAAAATGAAAAGCAAAAAAAACCCCAAAAAACAAAAATATTGATTCGCTAGTCTTCCTAACAGTAGAACAGATTTGAGAGTGGAAAATAGGCCTTTAAACTATCTGATCATCTCAGTTACTTGGGATTCTGCTAGTGTGCTGCTTTGGAAAACCTTGAAATTTAGCAAAGAGTTCTTGGCAATGTATTACAACTTCCGTAGCCTCTTACAGACCCATTTAACTTATATTTTATCATTTTTATGAGGCATATGAGTCCATTCCATGAGGTTTTGGGTTTTTCTTTTCATAAGAAACTGACTTTTTGAAATGTCACTTGGTTGTGGGAATCATTAGATAACATAATATTTGTGGTTCTCAGACTCTAGACGATAGAAGGAAACTTAAGTATTCTGTATCCAATTCTCTGTGTGTGTGGCTGAAGGCAAACAAGCTACATCATGAGCATCCAACAGCCATGGGCTGAGCTGGAACTAAAATTTAAGCTTCTTCACTCTGAAGGAGTATTCACTATATCAGCAGTCCCCAACATTTTTGGCACCAGGGGCCAATTTCATGGGAGACAATTTTTCCGTGGAGCTCAGACAGTGATGCGAGAGATGGGGGAGCTGCTGCAAATACAGATGAAGCTTTGCTCGCTTGCCCGCTGCTCACTTCCTACTCTACAGCTGGTGCTTAAGTTTCATGGAAGACAATTTTTCCACAGACGGGGTGGGGGATGGGGGTAGGAGGGTGGGGGGCAGCGGCGGAGCTTTGCCTCCCAGTCCCTAATAGGCCAGGGGTTGGGGACGACAGCTAATGCTACCACATTGTCTCAGAAATTTATCTCCTGAAAAAAGAGTTCCAGGACAGGACAACTGGAAACTCTTCCCTTGGCATCTCCTGTCTGGTAACCTGTCTTCCTGCCCTGGGCTCCAACACCTGGCGGTATGCAGCTGGCAAAAGTGTTAGCAGCCTCTCCACCATTCAGGAGCCGTAACACTGTGTTTCTCTACCTCGGCTATACATTAAACATTGCCTGAGTTTTCAAAGAAACAAAGAAGAGCTTGCATTTTGGCCACATTGGATAACTGGTATGAACTTACCCTAAACAAGTTGTAAGTAAGTATAAAACTGGACAAAATGCAAGACAATTGTTTTCATACATTGCACAATCAGAGTCAGAGGATTGTGGTATTTGAGAGAATGAAAACAAAAGAGCAACTCATTTCATGCCAGTGTTTGCCTGGCAGTACTTTCCCAACCCATGAGCAGAGAAGTGGAGAGCAAGCAGAGAGCAGGCATCTCTCTGAGCCACGGCGCTGAGGGGAGGAGGCAGGTTGCACTTTGTGATTGCGGAAACATTTGGGATTTGTGGAGCAGGATACCAGAGAAGAGGGAATCATGCAAATGGTGCCCCAGAAGACGGCACAAAGTTTCCTTGAATGACCCTAGCTGGTTCATGTGTGCACAAATGAGACTGTCAGGCCCAGCAGAGAGCAGCTGCTACAGGCTGATTGCTCTACAGTAATCCCAGAGCCATGAACTGCTGGGAGAAGTTAGTGGTCTGGCCCAGCTAGAAAGGTGCTGAATTTGTTCTGGCAGTTGGTTAAATTGCTAGTATATCCTGTTGACTCTATTAGACTTTGTTTTCTTTTCAGTTAAAATAAGACTATGGTGTTTTATTTTCTTTGTCCTAAATCCTGGTGAAGGAGGAGTCCTTACTGTCATCATACAGTCTGTCTTTGAATGCTCAGCATACGAATAACACCACATCTAGGCATATCATAGTTACACTGTGGAACACAAAAGATAAATAAACAATGATACAAATGATGGCTTCCATTAAAAGCAATGGCAGCCAGGAGCCCATGAAACAACATATTTAAAGTGATGGAAGAAGTGTATAGCCAGAAATCTCTCCTCCATGAATGATAGTCAAACAAAAAGGTATTTGGTTCAATAACAGCTGAGAAAATTTGCTGCCAGCACATCTACACTATAGGAAATGCTAAAGGAAATTTTTCATGCTGAACACAAATATTAGATAAAAACTGATGACTATGAGAAGAATTAAGAACGCCAGAAATGGTCAATATGTAGGTAAATGAAAAGGACTATTTTTCTTTATTTCTTTACAAATGAAGACTATTTTAAAAGAATAACATTTACTGTGAGATCTAATATATATTGTATGTGGAAATAAAATATATGAAACAATAGCAAAAAGGATAGGGAATGGGAGGGATTATCCTGCTACGAG
>NW_012141635.1:7083303-7086733 GCF_000956105.1 Propithecus coquereli
ATGTAGTAGCTTTGCTAATCTCAGAGTGTTCAAAAGAAGAGAAGCAAGAAATACAGAAATAGTTTCTCCTATCAGGAAGAACCAATCAACAGTTACAAATAAAATGGAAAATAGCGAACTACACAGTGAGCAATACCTAGTGTGAATGATAGTAGCTTCAAAGGTATGAAGTCAGTGATTTGATGGGAACCAACAGCAGAGGACCCTCCTGAAGGCATAGGGCCTAGAAGAAGTGAGCAAATATTAGCGGAAACAATGGCCAGATTATAGGGTGCAAGAAAGAGAAAGCGTACAGAAAGTACACAGGAGAGAGAATGCAAAGAGAAGTCGACTTCATAAGGGATTAATAAAATAACGAGTAAGTTGTAAAGAGAGTTTGCAAATTTTCTGCAACACAAATAACAGAGCAAATTAAAGCAACATATTAAAACCTAGAAAATCAGTACTGTATTGAGACACTACCCTAGTCAGCCCTATCTAATAAACTATTACTGACCACCAGTGTGGACCTCCAAATTTAACAGATTACCAGACCTTGACAGCGAGTATGAGTTTAATAAGATTTTGGAAAATAAAGAAAACTAGAGTTAGTAATGATTAGTTTAACTCTATAAATCTGTTTATGTTCTCCCACAGCATTAGTTATATTCAGATAACCCCTTTTTGCTTAAATGCATAATATTGGAATTATAATAAGGTATTTCAGAGTGAATTTAGTAGAGTGAACCCAGCGACCATCTTGTTACTGGGCAGGGATGGGCTCGGTCCATGCTTCGCTGGATTTACTGAATCTCTAGTCATCTGAGAGAGAGGAACAAGGGGTTACAGACTTGGTATCCTGAAATGAGGTGGCACCACAATGAATCATATTAACTAGGAACTAATAGTGGAGGATTTTGTAATTGTTGGGTCTCTGTTAAGGAGTATAGAGGTAGCTTATCAGGAAACAAAAGCATAAGTTTTGATGAGAACTTTAAAGATTCATCAAATTCTTTAGATGTGATCCACTTTTCAGGAAAATTAGAATCAAGGCTATCTCCATAGGAAACTTGGAATGCATTTGTAATAGGATGGTTAACAATTTTTTTAAAAGTAATGAACCTATATGTAAGGTTTGAACCCTTTCCTTAGCAAAGTGGCCATAGGCAAAAATTAACAAGCAATTTTATGAAATTCTTCAAATCCTCTGAAGTCCACCTATGAATTTATATGGATTTCATAGAGGTTGGCCCTAGTGATTTTCATGTCTTCTGTTAAAAGCTAAGGGACTTTGGAGAGAGGAGAATTTATATTTTTGGCTATGTTTTTATAATAATTTAAGATTGTGACTTCATAAGGTATCAGAGAACTAAATGATATCAAAATTATAGATTAACTTTTGAATCCAGAGAAAATTTTTTATAACATTGAGACAAACTTTTTCTTAACCTTTACCTCATAGTTTTAAGGCTAATGTGAACTAAAGAATTAAAATATATTTTCCTTTCTAAAGATTTAAGCCAAGAATTCTGTGTTAGATCAAAAGGCAGAACTGAATCATTTCAAAATAAATTGGACAGAATAAACTGCAAGATGGTAGTAATATTTCCTCTAGGAATGAGAGTCTGGAATGAGTAACAGAACTAAGAAATGGTGGGGACACTGACCTAAAGAGCAAGGACAAGGAAACACGGAGGAAATCCACTCAAATAGATTATGCTTTGATGAGAAAGAGAGAGAGAGAGAGAGAGAGAGAGAGAGAGAGAGAGAGGCTGACTTCTGGGACTCCCGCTTACTTTATGTCCTACAGACAGTTAATTTTCCGTAACATATTAACGAATGGAAAGAAAAGGAAAACTATCAGAGGTATCAAAATCGCCAGAGAAGGGCTAAATCAAAGCACGAAAAACTAAAATGTCCTCTCACCCTTGACAAGTTTTAGATTCCCTTGAAATATGAGCTTCAACCCCACTGACACTAATGGGAGTTACATGTGCCTCTGCAGAAAGGAATCACCCCTTTATGAGAGCTGCATAACTAAACACAATGAATCATACTGGAAATGTTCCTGTGAGCCAGATCCATGCAAACCCCCAAGGAGTGACTGAATCCTGACGTCGTAGATGATCTGGCTGTCAGGAAAAATGAGGGGCATTGTAATCATTTGGATGTTGTTATTTCATACAGTAAACCTCTGACATACAAAGAGGGCCCAAGTAATTTGTCCTCCTACTCTGAATATAATTTCTAACAATGCTGAAGAAGGAAGTCGTACTTCGAACCTGGGCAGAGAACACAGCCTAAGAGGATAGAAACAAAACGCAATTTTCTTAGGTCTTTGTAACCTACCAACAAGATGGATGAAATTGAGCTATCCTCACCAAAAGCAGTTTTAAACCATTCTAGCAGTAAGCAAAACCTATTTGTTTTCCAAAATCCTAACTATGATTCTTTACCATCATGGTGGATTAAATTCTATGTAGTTTGGTGGTTTGATTTTAATAAGGTGATAGCTTTCCCAGGATCCTCGCTGCAAAAATTAAGAGTCCACTCAAAGTGGTGAAGGGAAGTTATACATATAATTTCAAACCCACTGGAGAGTTCCCTAGCTTAAACAGTGACCTGCTTATCCTGCTCTCTGGTGTTTAAAATGTCAAAATTATATCACAATTTTTTGGATTATTCCAAATAGACACTTTGCTCCATCTTAAAATGTAAACATCTCTTACTGAGGGAGTACTTCACGCTTTATCAACCATTTGCAACTCATTGGAGTTTGTACGTAATATCCTTTTTTGAAATTCTCTCTTTATAGATCCGACTCCTAACACGCTGTGGCAGGAGAAAGAATCCGAGATAACGACCTTGCAGGTGGCCCAGTTGTGTGCTGTGGGGACAGCCTGGTGTGTATGTGGCTTAGGGAACACAGGCAGGCACCTGCCCATGAACCTGTTGAAAATTGGTGTGTTGCTATTATCCTGTCTCTCTCCAGTCGTACTTCCTGCAGGCATGTGTTTTTAGTCTTTTCTCTGTGGCACGGTAACCATTTTGGATGTTCCAATGTATTAGACACAAGGGAATTAATGAAGTGCATTCTTATTTCATGGTCTCGAATAGTATTTTGTTTTTATTCTTTTGAGATTTATGTTGACAAGTGGCTATTTTTAATGGAACCAATACAGTTATTTGATTATTAACGACACAGAGAACAAAATTTTAATATATTTATTGAAAAATATCTGATTTATGCCAGTAATTGAGCATGAGTTTCAAATGTCTTCCAAATTCATTTCAAACAGTCTTTGAGAACACTATTTACATTAGCCAGGGCAGTTGTCTACATTTTCGTGCTGCTCTGCTACAATTTTGCTTAGGTTCCCCTTAATTCAAGGAAAACAACTCATTACAGAGACTAATGCAAAATTGCAGCGTGAGATGCCCTCCATTATTT
>NW_012141635.1:7086783-7089290 GCF_000956105.1 Propithecus coquereli
TATCAAAATTATTAATATTTGTTGAATTTTCACTCTATTCTAGGCATTATGATAATTGTATTTATGTACATTATCTTTTTCAGTTCTTCTGACATAAAACAGAACTATAAAGTTTTACTATACTTTTTAAAACATTTCTAATAAATTCTTACCTGTCCAGTAAGTTTTATTGTCCTTACTTCATAGATGTGGAAGGTGAAGGGAAGAAAAATTGTTGACCCCTGATCACAAAGCTAGTAGCTGAGAGGGCTGTGATTCGGACTCAGACTATTGTGACACCAAAACACTCTGCCATGTGTCATGCTCACATGCTCACCAGAGACTGTTGTCAATGACAGTCATTTCTTCATTCAATAAGTATTTTGTTGAGCATCTATTATATATTAAGCCAAGTGCTTTACATCCTGTCCTATAGTTAATTTAACCCCCATGACTATAAGAAGAACTACTTTTTATTATTCCTATTTTGCAGATAAAAAATTGGCCGAGAGAGGTTTTTGACTTACTAAGATCTCACGGCTGGTAAACGGCATGGCCTGGTTTCAACCCCAGACCTGTCTTACTTCACGGTTCAGTATTATATCAAAGCTTTTCATCATATCATGTTTCTTCCTGTACTTGGTTAGTATTAAGGAGAAAGGCAGGGAAAGTAACTTCTTTGGTTTCCCTGCAGAATTATGTCCTGGGTAACATTTAACAATTTTATTGTACCTTCCTCTTTGCCTACCTGTCTTCCACATTTTTCTGTGTGGCTTTGGAAGGCAAAGGCAATGCCTTATACATCTCCATTCCTAGGGTCTGACGCTTCACCAGGCACGTGGCGGTTGTATAACATATGCATAAATTTTCCCAGTTTAAATGACCAGAATAGGTAGGTGAATAAATGTTTCTAGAATATTTGAGCAAAAGTTCCTTGTCTGTTTAGTATCTGAAGAAGACAAACATCTAGACTATCAATTACTATTCAGGCCATCATTTTAGCAGAAGAAAATTTCTTCTCAATGGGAAGAAATACAGGCTCGTATCCAGGCTGATTTCAAGACAGTGGTCCCAGGAGCTCAGCGATAAACAGGCATTGCCAAAAGGCAGCTTGCTTTGGGCATTTATAGGAAAAATTTCTGAGAGAATTACAAAGAACTGTGGCTTTCCTTTTTTCCCCAAGAGGGATCAGCACAAGGGAACAGAGTGATGGCTGTAACATGCAATCTGAGCTTTATGTTTGTCTTTCTCTCTGAGGTACTCATCAATGTTGTGCGTTATAAATGCAAGCGGTGTTTCAGACTGAAGGGAAGGTGAAAGGAAAAAAGGGAAAAGGACTGAGGAATGCCTCCCAGAACTCTGACAAAATAAGGAATCCAGGACGAAAAAACTCTGAGGAGACAACAGGAATGAAAACAGGTGTCCAGGGTTGTAGCTATGAAAATGCAACATAGAAGAAAAAAGAAAGTTTTTCTGTAGCATGCAGAATACTCTCCTTATCGATGGTAATTCTAGTCATACCAAACATAAACAGTGTCAAAACTCTGAAGAAAAATGAAAAGAAGGTGATTCATTGGTGCTAGAAGGTACAAACATAATTTAAATGCATTATTCAGTAAAAGATTAAAGGCAAAGCTATTAGACTGTAAGCCCTTCAAGGGCAGGGTTCATGGCACAGTTAACTTTATACCCCCTGGAGCTTGCACAGTGCCTAACACATTAGTGTCTGTTGTATGTGCTAAATACACACATACACATACAAACAGAACTGGGAGGCGCGGTAGATATCTTTGACGAATGTAGTAGCTTTGCTAATCTCAGAGTGTTCAAAAGAAGAGAAGCAAGAAATACAGAAATAGTTTCTCCTATCAGGAAGAACCAATCAACAGTTACAAATAAAATGGAAAATAGCGAACTACACAGTGAGCAATACCTAGTGTGAATGATAGTAGCTTCAAAGGTATGAAGTCAGTGATTTGATGGGAACCAACAGCAGAGGACCCTCCTGAAGGCATAGGGCCTAGAAGAAGTGAGCAAATATTAGTGGAAACAATGGCCAGATTATAGGGTGCAAGAAAGAGAAAGCGTACAGAAAGTACACAGGAGAGAGAATGCAAAGAGAAGTCGACTTCATAAGGGATTAATAAAATAACGAGTAAGTTGTAAAGAGAGTTTGCAAATTTTCTGCAACACAAATAACAGAGCAAATTAAAGCAACATATTAAAACCTAGAAAATCAGTACTGTATTGAGACACTACCCTAGTCAGCCCTATCTAATAAACTATTACTGACCACCAGTGTGGACCTCCAAATTTAACAGATTACCAGACCTTGACAGCGAGTATGAGTTTAATAAGATTTTGGAAAATAAAGAAAACTAGAGTTAGTAATGATTAGTTTAACTCTATAAATCTGTTTATGTTCTCCCACAGCATTAGTTATATTCAGATAACCCCTTTTTGCTTAAATGCATAATATTGGAATTATAATAAGGTATTTCAGAGTGAATTTAGTAGAGTGAACCCAG
>NW_012141635.1:7101195-7103231 GCF_000956105.1 Propithecus coquereli
GGTATTGACTGATCAACACATAAATGCACATATAAGTTTTATTTTTATTTTAATAGATTTAGTGGGTACAGGTTGAATTCCATTACATGTGTGTATCATATAGCGGTGAAGTCTGGGCTTTTGGTGTATGCATCACCTGACTAGCATACATTTGAAATACAGAGACGATAGAGATATAGGCAAAATTGTGGGTTAGGACAAAGAATAATCTCAGAACAGGTAAACATGGACTGAAAATGTTTAAAGGCAAAGCAAAGTAGGCCATCGACAGTGATGAATCAGATTTTTTACACGTGTACTTTTTGCATTCCTTCTTCCTTCTGCTTTCACTCATTCCTTCAACGCCATTACTCTTTCATTCATCACATTTCAGTATACGCCTTTGATATACCGGGCACTGTATAGATGCTAGAGATCCAGAAGCATAATCATAAAGCACATCCTCTCATTGAGCTAACAGCATTCTAGTAGGGAAAAAGAAATAATAAATGAAAAACTAAATAAGCAACCAGGGAAAGAAACTCTTAAAGGTCTTAGCATAGACAGTGTTCTTCCAACTACTGAATTGCACAAGCGCCCCCACTATGCCAAATTATCTATATTCCCTTATAAACTCAGTTATTTGCAATGAATACCATTTCAAAAGAAAGACACAATGCCCTGTCTATACCTAAGTAGATATATAGGGTCGTGTCCAGGGAGACAATTCTCCACAGGGCTCTTGCATTTATGCATACCTTATGGATAAAGGCACTAACATCATCTGTTCCAGACTGTCTTCTCAAGGATGTTTTGTAATGAACAGGCTTGGAAGAGAAATTTTGTCTCCCTCTGGAGCAGTGAGTAGGTTTGTTTACTGTACAGGATAATAAAGATAATATTTCTCTTCAGGACAAAGGGCAAGCTGATTTACTTGCTGCTCTTTATAAAATATTCAGGTTCCCCAAGCTCAAAGTTTCTCTTCTGCGATGCAACCTGCTGCATGTGCAAGCATCATCTCGCCCTCTTCACCTCACCCTTAGAAATTTAGGGTTCAGGGAATTAGCATTAAAAATTGTGATGTTACTATGGCTACTACTACTGTTGTGAGTGATAAATTGTCCTTTGTCTCTGATCCAAGTGTCATCTATCTTCTGCTAGTGTCCATAAAGCTGTGAGAGGCTGACATGTTAACTTGCAATTCCCTATTTGCAAGTTCACTTGATTACTAGTGTATAATCTCAGGCTCTCCACAATTCTTTATTCCATGTTAATAGCAAGTCCTCAATTTCACCTATATAAGCAAGACCTGGGTTATCAATTCCTCATCCCGTCCCTCAAGTGTTTTTGAGAATTTCCAGAGGGCATCTTATGTGTGCCCATTAACGATTCTCTTATTTTCTCCCTCTCTTGCTTCCCTGATTGAAATCTGCTGCTCTTAAAAGCCCTGGTTGATAATACCTCATTATTGCTAATGTCTGCCTTTAGATTGCTAATATCTCTGACAAATATGCTGTCTTCAGGTGCACAAAATTTGTTCCAAAAGAGGCATTGCATATACTTTACTACACTGAAATCATGGCCATCTTTCTGATTCTGTGACATTCATCACCTGGGTAGCAGAGCAAATCTGCTATGATGCAGCTTCTAGATTGTTCCTTGACCGTCCACCTAGAGCTCCTCTCTTTGCGGAACTCAGGTGATCAATACCAGATCTAAGTAACCTAGCTGAGACCTACAACCTACTGTAGTGTCTTTAGTAACCAATATGTGACACTCACACCTGCTCTCCTCCCCTGCTCATCCTCCCTGCATCCATGAAAACCCACTTCTTACTTATTCTAGCACGGAAAACAAGATTTAGAATGCCTTCTGCACTCATCACTTCTGCCATGTTCAATCTTGTGAGAATTGTATCAGAGACTTAAAATTAATCTGTTTTAAAGATTGGTCATTGCTAAGACCCCTTGAGATATCATAATATAAATAAATCTGCTGCTCTAGGAGGAGTTGTACTGGTGTCACATAGGCACCAAGAATGGTGTTGAGATACTAGT
>NW_012141635.1:7103281-7105312 GCF_000956105.1 Propithecus coquereli
ATGTTCATATGTTCTTAACATAATAAAAATGCCAATTTTACCAAGATTCATCTATAGGTTGAATGAAATTGCTATTAAAATCCAAACAAGTTGTTTTTTGTAGTTATCAAAAAAATTACTCTAGAATTTATATATAAATGCACTGGAGCTAGAAAAGCTAAACTGATTTTAAAAAAGAAGAATAAAGTGGTAAATATAACTCTACCTGATGAAAAGCCTTATTTAGTATAGCTACAATAATCAAGACCTATCATAGACACGTTGATCAGCAAATCAGAAGAGAGTACTCAAAAATAGACCCACACTAATACGCACAAATGATTTTTGACAGAGGTACAAAAGCAATTCAATGGAGAAGGATAACCTTTTCAACAAATGGCGCTAAACCATCAGACATCCATAGGCAAAAAAAAAAAATGAATCTTGACCTAAATTTCACAACTTATACAAAAATTAACTCAAAATGGATCACATACTAAAAGTAAACATATAACTATAAAATGTCTAGGAAAGATAGGAAAAATTCTTCAGGACTAGTGCTAAGCCAAAGAGTTCTTAGATTTGATACAAAAGCATGATTCACAAAAGGAAAAATTGATAAAGTGAAACTCATTGAAATTAAAAACTTGCTCTACAAAGGACTGTTAAGCAGAAGAAAAGACTAGCTACAAGATGGGTTAAAATACTTGCAAATCATATGTCTGACAAAGGAATTGTATTTAGAATTTGTAAAAAACTGTCAAAACTCAACAGTTAAAAAAATTCAGTTAGTAACTGGGCAAAAGATGTACACAGAAATTTTACTAAACAGGATATATAGATGGCAAATAAGCATGCGAAAATATGTTCTATATCATTAGTCATCAAAAAAAGCAAGTTAAAACCACAAGGAAGTATTACACATCTGTCAGAATGGACAAAATAAAAAAATAGTAGTAACATCAAATGCTTGTGAAGATGCAGAGAAACTGGATCACTTTTACATGTAGTAGGAACATAAAATGGTACAGAAACTCTGGGAAAAAAATACTGGCAATTTTTAACAAATCTAAACATATGCTTAGAATGTTTACTACTATCCAGCAATTGAATTCTTGGGTATTTATCACAAAGAAATTGAAATTTATGTTCACACAAATACATGTTGATAAATATTCATAGCAACTTTATTTCTAATAGCCCCAATCTGTAAAAAACTCAAATACTCAAATATCTCTCATGGGGTGAATGGTTAAACAATCTGTGGTGCATCCATACCAAAGAATACTATTCAGCAACAAAAAGGTACAAAGTATTGAGACAAAGAACAGCTTGACTGGATCTCAAGGAAATGAGACTGAGTGAAAAAAAGCCAATCTCAAAAGATTGCACACTGTGTGATACAGCATTTTTGAAATGACAAAATTGTAAAGGTGGATAACAGATAGGTAGTTGTTTCGAATTTGGGAGGGAGGAAGGGAAAGAGGTGGCTGTTGCTATGAAAGGGTAGCATGAGGAATCTGTGACGGAACTCTCCTGTGTTGTGGCTGTGGTGTTGGTCACACAAATCCAAGCACGTGATAAAATTGCATAGAGCTAAATACATATGCATACATAAATGTGTGTAAAGCTGGTAAAATCTGAGTAAGGTCAGCAGTTTTAAAAAGAAAAGGAAAGAAAATACCATGAATTTCAGGCAAGAGCATCCCAAGACATTATTTTTGTCAGCGACAGCTGTCAGCACATTGTTCATGGAACAGCATCAATGTACAGAGGTCTAGTAGCACAAAAGACCCGGACAGGTGACTTAAGTCATTGCAAAACTTGCATCTTCAACTCTGACTGGCTTTGCTACCAGAGGCACTCAACTCTATCCTGATTGTGTTTCCATTTCCAGCAGTTTTGTTTTATTTATTTATTTATTTCAGCATATTATGGGGGTACAGATGTTTAGGTTATGTAAGTTGCCCTTGCCCCCTCCCCCCAAGTCTGAGTTTCAAATATGTCCATCCTTCGGGTGGTGCACATCGCACTCTTTG
Source organism: Propithecus coquereli (assembly GCF_000956105.1). Taxonomy (NCBI): domain Eukaryota; kingdom Metazoa; phylum Chordata; class Mammalia; order Primates; family Indriidae; genus Propithecus; species Propithecus coquereli. The sequence goes on from NW_012141635.1 coordinate 7,105,300, forward strand.
TGTATGCAAATAC
>NW_012141635.1:7109824-7125613 GCF_000956105.1 Propithecus coquereli
CAGTAACAATACAGTATAAAAGATAAATGTGCCCTATGCAAGTGTACACTTGCATAGGGCACTTACTATGAACGAAGCTTGCAGGACTGGAAGTTGTTCTGGATGAGTCGATGAGTGGGTGGTGAGTAAATGTGAAGTCCTAGTACTTTGCCATCCATTACTATAGACTTTATAAACACTGTACACTTAGGCTACACTAAATTTATTTCCATTTTTTAATTTTTTCAGTAATAAATTAACCTTAGGCTACTGTAATATTTTTTACTTTATAAACTTTTTAACTATTAAAACCTTTTTGACTCTTGTAATAACACAGGTGAAAATACAAACACATCGTACAGATGTACAATGCTTCTTCTATCTTTACTTATAAACTTTTTCTTATTTTTAAAATTTTTTAATTTTTATTTTCTTCTTACTTTTTAAAACTTTTTTATTAAAATCTAAGACAAAAAATACACACATTAGCCCAGGCCTGAGTGGAGCCAGGATCACCAATATCACTGTCTTCCATTGCCACGGACTGTCCCACTGGAAGGACTTCAGGGGCAAAATGTGCACAGAGCTATCATTTCTCAGGGTAACAATGCCTTCTTCTGAAGTACCTCTTAAAGGAACTGCCTGAAGTTGTTTTACAGCTCACTTTTTAAAAATCTAAAATAACGATAAAATGTATAGTATTTTAATAAATACATAAACCAATAATATAGTCATTTATCATTATCAAGCATTATGTACTCTAAATAATTGTATATGCTATACTTTTATGTGACTGGCAGCATGTTAGGGTTTTTCCGTACAACAGCATCACCATAAACACGTTTGTAATGTGTTGCTCTATGACGTTAGGATGGCTGTGATGTCATTAGGTGATAAGAATTTTTCAGCTCCATTATAATCTTATGGGACCATAGTTGTATATGTGATCTGCCATTGACCAAAACTTAAATCATTATGTGGCACATGACTGTACATTAAGAGTTTTCAAATGAGAGCGATGTGCATTATCTGGGGGATGGACACCCTTGAAGCTCTGACTTGGGAGGGGAAAGGACAACATAACCTAAACATTTGTACCCCCATAATATGCAGAAATAAAAAAAAAGAGTTTTCAGCCATCAGCAAATCAATTATTAAAAAATTTTACCTCCCTGTAAAGAAATTCTATGCCCACTAACAATGCATCTCCATTCCTACCTTCCTACCCTTCTCCTCAGACCCAGGCAACAACTAATCTAATTTCTGTCTCAGTCAAAATGCCTATTCTGGACATTTTATATAAGTGGAATCATACAATATGTGGTCTTTTGTGTCTGGCCTCTTTCACTTAGCATAATGTTTTCAAGGTTCATCCACATTGCAGCATGTATGAGCTCATCATTCCTTTTTGTCAGTGAATAATATTACATTGTATGAATGTGTCACATTTTTGTTTATCCATTCATCAATTTATGGATCATTGACTTGTTTCCACTTTTGGCTGTTAAGAATAATGCTGGGCCGGGCGCGGTGGCTCACGCTTGTAATCCTAGCACTCTGGGAGGCCGAGACAGGCGGATTGTTTGAGCTCAGGAGTTCGAAACCAGCCTGAGCAAGAGCGAGACCCCATCTCTACTAAAAATACAAAGAAATTAATCGGACAACTAAAAATATATAGAAAAAATTAGCTGGGCATGGTGGCGCATGCCTGTAATCCCAGCTACTTGGAGGCTGAGGCAGGATGATCGCTTGAGCCCAGGAGTTTGAGGTTGCTGTGAGCTAGGCTGACGCCATGGCACTCAATTTAGCCAGGGCAAAAGAGTGAGACTGTGTCTCAAAAAAAAAAAAAAAAAAAAGAATAATGCTGCTATGAACACTCATATCCAAGCATTTGCGTGGTCATGTGTTTTCAATTTCCTTGGCTATATATACTTAGAAGTTGAATTGTTGTATCATGTGATAGCTCCAGATTTAACATTTTGAGAAACTGTAAAACTGCTTCTAAACTGGCTGCAACATTTAACAGTCCTACCAAGCAATGTATGAGGATTCCAATTTCTCCATATTCTCAAAACACTTGTTACTGTCTGTGTTTTTGATTACAGCCTAGTGGATGTGAGGTGGTATCTCACTGTGATTTTTTTTGTATTTCCCTAATCACTAACAATGTTGAGCATCATTACTGATGCTTATTTATCACGTGTATATACTCTATAGAGAAATGTCTATTCAGATCCTTTGCCCGTTTTTAAATTGGGTTATTTATCATTTTATTGTTGAGTTGCAAGAGATCTTTATATATCTGGATATGAGTCCCTTATGACAGATATGCTTTGCAGCTATACAGTATTTTAAACATTAACAAGCATAATCTCCGTCTTGTATAAATGTGTAAACTGAGGACTAGAGACATTAAAAGACCTATTCAAAGGTGGACAATTGATTTGGATCAGAAACAGACTTACATCCGTATCTCCCTTCTATCAGATGTGGGATTCTGCTGCAAAAACAATAGAAATGAAAACATGTCTTCCAACTTTTGTATTTCTTCAGCTCAGCACTAAACTAAATTTTCTCAGTAACGGAAATGTCTAAGTCCACTGAGCCCTACATTAAGAATCACAAAAGGACTCCTCTGTGAGCTTCATTTAACCTTTCTGACCAAGGAGATCTTTTCTATCTAAGTAATATCTAACAGAGCGTTTTCCAAGGTGTTTTTTTATTGACTTCTGGTCAGCAAGAGATCCATCCTGATGTGGATAAATCCTTTAATAGGAAAACATGTATAAAACAGTATATTATTAATGAAGATCATACTCAATGTATAAGACCACATGAAGAGTGTAAAAATCACAGAAATGGCATTGGTTTCATTTCTGGGCATTAAGTATACTGTGTCATTAAAGCATATGTGACAGTCTAGTTTGAAAAATATAACAGATTAAAGTGGGACACTTCAAGAGGGATTTCTTTCCAAAAGGTCAGCTTTAAAAATAGGGAGTGGGGGGAGATTTCTTATTCCCAAGATCGCCAAAATAACATCAGTTATTTATTTGCCTTGGTGCCTATGTGCGAAGTTTTACAATGTTCATCACTAAATATAACAAATGTAGTTAGAAAGCAACAAACTTAGAAAAGTATCAGTGACAAGGATATAGGAAACAATAACATAGACAATTTTTTCCCCTTTTCCAAATACATATTTATTTTGTTTTCAGATCAGTTACTTTGGGATAGAAACTAAAATGACATTTTTAAAGTGTGCTTCATTGAATATGTATAACAGAGGTGTTCAAAATATAATTTTTCCAGAAAATGGATGGTCTATTATTCCTATGAAATTTTCAGGTATGTCTTTGATAAATGCTTTCATTGTATTTACCTAATCGCCCTCTTTATAGATTTACTTTAAAAAATAGAACAAAATGATATCTAATTGTTTTTATTTAAAGGATCTTTTTTTTTTTTTTCAGACTACTATTATAAATTACTTGGACATCAGTTGTGGAGATAGCTAAGAACACATTCTTATTTTAACATAAGGGATACATATTTGCAGACCAAACAATTTGATAATGGATTTGTAGGAAGGGTCTCAGAGCTTCTTTGAGCACATACCAGATCCAGTCCTCACTGGCAGATGTGTTTTATAACACAGACAAGACCATAGAGAATGTGCTTCTATGTCTTCAGGCTATCGTGTCTGAGCTTGTAGGGAGCTCTGGGCTGACCTTAGCAGCCTCATCCATGTTTGACTTTTAGACTCTCCTTTCACAGGGTCCTAAGATCTGAGAGCAGTTTTCATCTAAACGATTCAGTGTTCTGGTCTCTTCTTATATCCTTCCTGCTCATTCCTGGCATCTTTCTGGCTCTAGCCTGTTCACAAAGATGAAAAAATTATTGTCGTTCTAAAAGATGCCAATTTTTGCATTTCTACTCATAGAGGCAGCATTTTTCGGAGAGAAGATGTGCTTTCAGGGCCATTTTGGCCCCAGACTTTGTATGGAGGGAGAGATTGAAATAATTAAAAGGAATTTATCTAGAAGTAACGCAGAAGTTTTTTCCATGGTAGGGATGGGAATAGAATTTCTGCAGAGAGATTTCTTAAGGTACATGAAAGATTTGGAGTTTTCTGTGGTGGGCCCAAAGTTTAGGAAGCAAGAGCAAAAGACAAACAATGTGAGAAGGCTCTGCAATGTGCGAGAAGGCTAAAGCTCTAAAAGAGAGACAGCTAGCAAGACATCTCTCCATCTTTCATAGCATACGTCCAGGACACCTTTACGAGCAGCTGAATTCTGAATTTTGCTTTTTTGTTAATTCCCTTACAATAGTCTCAAGTCAATTTCTAAAGCTTTTTAAATACAAAAGCCTAAATTCAACAGGGCTTAGTGGAAAGAAAGGTGGGGCTTTGCATGTGGGGCAAAGCAGGCCAGAGAAAGTAACACAGTACAAGAAGCAGTCAGGGCACAGCAAGAGGAAATGAAGGAAAATGCCTTGGTGGCAGTCTAGAGGGAGAGGTGATACCTAATTGTAGTAAGCACTCCCTAAGCATTCTCAAAAATTCTTAGGAGAGGGCACAGAATATCTTCGATGCTGAAGATTGGGGAATAGAGTTATTTTATTTGGGGGCATTAAAGGAAAAAAAATAACCCAGAAGACAGGGAGGTCTGGGGGATCTTGGGCTGTGTTTGTAAATTCCGGATTTGCAGTGCTAAGCTGAAAACTCAGGTCTTCTCCACCACTTTAAAAAGGCCATGCAGCCATGTGTTGGCCTTATTTCCAAATGTAGTAGACAAAAAGAGAGAGAGGGAGAGAGAAAGAGAGAGAGAAAGAGATGAAATAAAAGCTGCAGATCCCTTTGTCTGAATATTCTGACCTCTATTTTTATAGAATGATCTTTCTTTTTCTCCTGGCCTGATCATGTCACCCAAGATACTCAAGAGTGCCTCATAGAGAAATTTGTGACATTCTCAGGCAGGTGATTGGATGGCACAGAATTTTCTTTGGCTGAAGGAGCAGAAGGAGCAGGGGTTTCTTTTTAAGTTGAATACATTTCATAGTCAGCAATCTCAGAATTAGAAGTTAATTTCTTGCTGACCAAACAAATCACAGTACAATATAAGTCAGACACTGTCTCTGAATTAAAGCAGCTCTGGCTGCTCTAAATATAAAAAGAGAACATTGACCTTTCAACACTGACCAAGACAGTGGATGAACAGCTCTGCTGCAACACTTGCAATTTGCAGAATCAGAAGTTGGCATAGCTATGCTGAATGATCATTTGCTGCCTTCCATGAATCTCAAAAAGAAAAAAAAAGAAAGAAGAAGAAAGAATCTCCCTTATCTCCCTTTAGTTGTTTCTGTGGCTATCAAAGTAAACAGGTCAGATGAATTATTGACGGCCTTTGGATCAATGAATTGCCACTGGAATGGCAGATGATAAGTACAGCAGAACTGCCATAGTCCTCATTCCCCAAGCACTCCTCACAAATTCCTCCCACCGTGCCTTACTTATATTAGTCTATCTCAAAGGCCTTCTTCCTCTACAACCACCACATACATTTTTCTAACATGCATTCATTCTACCCTGTCTCATAAGACATATTTGTAGAGTCAGCTACTCCATGAAACCTCCTCCAAATAATCAAACCTGCAATAATTCTCTACCTTCTCAACACTAACTTCAAGAACTTCTATTGTTTGTGCCTGGAATTAAATTACCTAAAATCTATAAAATTCCCAGTATAGTGTCTGGAACATACTATTCCCTCTCCAAAGATCACTGAGTTAAGGTCTAAAGTCTTCATAAAGTTGTTAGTTCCCTCCCTACCTCTCTTCCCTGTTGGCACTTAGCATAGCCAACCACATGTTTGTATTATGGCTGACTCAGAAGCATGTATCTTTTTTCTTCTCTTGTACCTACCATATGGCCACACATATAATAGAGTGTTTGAATTATCCATTTATTACAACTTCCATTTCTACCATGACACTGGATTGCAGAGAAGTGTTGGACTAAATGGTGCCATAGATCAGTATTATTAAAAGGCTCTTTTCTTAATCTATTGCCACCCATAAAATGCAACAGCTACGGAGTAATGTGAAAATTGGCATTCACGGATGGATTGTGCCATGAAGTATTGAGCTCTATGTCAAACATAAATGTGTTTCACATGTGTATTCAAATTTCAGGTATATTTTATTGAAGTTTATCTCTGAGCTCTCATCCTGGCCCTCTGGGTATAAATTTATAAGCTTTTATAGAAACTATATTAGAAGTTCTAGGAGAAAAAGAACAAAAGACATTCTATAAAAAAGACATCCCCACCCGAATGTTTATAGAGGCACAATTCACAATTGCAAAGATGTGGAAACAACCCAAGTGTCCATCAATACATGAGTGGATTAATAAAATGTGATATGTGTATACCATGGAGTACTATTCAGCTATAAGAAACAATGGTAGGCCAGGCGCGGTGGCTCACACCTGTAATCCTAGCTCTCTGGGAGGCCGAGGCGGGTGGATTGTTTGAGCTCAGGAGTTCGAAACCAGCCTGAGCAAGAGCGAGACCCCCATCTCTACTAAAATTAGAAAGAAATTAATCGGACAACTAAAAATATATAGAAAAAATTAGCCGAGCATGGTGGCACATGCCTATAGTCCCAGTTACTCGGGAGGCTGAGGCAGGAGGATAGCTTGAGCCCAGGAGTTGGAGGTTGCTGTGAGCTAGGATGACGCCATGGCACTCTAGCCCGGGCAACACAGTGAGACTCTGTCTCAAAAACAAACAAAAAAAAGAAACAATGGTGATATAGCACCTCTTGTGTTTTCCTGGATAGAGCTGAAATGCATTCTACTAAGTGAAGTATCCCAAGAATGGAAAAATAAGCACCACATGTACTCACCATCAAACTGGTTTCACTGATCAACACCTAAGTGCACATATAGGAATAACATTTATCGGGCATTGGGCAGATGGGAGGGGGGGATGGGTATATACAAACATAATGAGTATGATGAGCATGGTCTGGGGATGGACATGCTTGAAGCTCTGATGCGGGGGGCAAGGGCAATGTAACCGAAGCATTTGTACCCCCATAATATGCAGAAATGAAAAAAAAGTTCTAGGAGAGTGGATCTATGGCAGTGTTAGGTGCACTGTCCTGAGAAGGATCTTTTTAAGAAGTTCCCCTTAGGGATTGCAGGGACCCCAGGAGTGTCATTTTTTCTTCTTAGTTAAGTGATAATATTCACTAGCATGAATGAGTATCAGAAATTCTGCCGTGCCATGTTTCCTCCAGTAAGCTGAATGGCAAGTCCCTTAAACTATATGGCTGCAAAACACAGGGGATGCAGGAATGTCTGTTTAATCGAGCAGAATCCCCATCCTGCCCCCTCAATTTGAACTAAATATTTTAAGAAATGCTTTACAACAGAGAATTACCACAGACTGTAAGGCACTACTAAACTACTTTATGAACTAACAACATTTTGCTACCTTTAAGAAACTCATTCCAGTTATACATACTATCCATATGCATAAGCTTATTGAAGCAGAGAAAGAAAAAAAAATTATTTAAAGTGTGTAATTGGTTTACCAAAAAATCTAGGTCACTCACACCAAAAACAAAAAAAACAAAAACAAAAACAAAAAAACCCATCCCAAATACTACAAAATTTATTGGTCTTCCTCCTGAATTTCTCAGATGATGAAATCTGTATAGATCAGGGTTTCATAAAAGATAAAACAGTGTGATTTATTAGTTGCAGAATGATTATAAAGTTTGATAGTCTCCAGGTATAAATATTAGATGAGGAAGCTCCTTAATATAATCGTGCATGTTTCAGTCTCGCTGACATCCATAAACAAAAAACATTCTTCCCCACAAATGGTTTTTCAAGTTTGTTCCTCTGTCCTCAGATATTATCTGCCTCTACTAATTGTGTGTCCTTGGCAATGCTATTCTTCCAAATGTGCACTTGCCAAAGCTCAGTTAACAGGATTTGATGCCTTGGTATTTGCTGTAACATTTTAAACCTACTCCCAGCTGTGGTCTTTAGATTTTGGTCTTTAGAGGCACATTTGTTGACACACAATTGAATAATGGCATTGCACAACTGCTTTTCTTGAGAATGCATCCCATAACAGAATTTCGTAAATTCATATTTTCAGTTATTTGCTGCAGAGACATACAGATTTACTTTATTGCACTCTATTAACTACCCCCTACCATGCCTTTGGCACTTTCAAACCTGCTTAGCAAAAGAGAAATTACATTTGTACATTTAAACTCTCAGTGTACTGGGAAGTTTCCAAATATAAAATTTATTTTTTTTAAGTACACCTTTTAAAACAACCAAAATGTGGTGAAACAGTCTTTGCAATGCAACCGGGCAGATGGACAGAAAACTTTACCAGCATGATGGATGGGGCCTTTATTTATTCCTCTGTGAATGGCCACTGATCATAATCACTTTTACAGCTTGACTGCAACAAAAAGGATTATTTCTTTTGTCCTGGAATCTCAGGATGAGCCTATTTGTTCAGAAGATGAAGAGGAGCAAATTAGACCGAACTACTGGGGCATAATAAATTCACAGCAATCACAAGCCAATGTTCTTTAATTCTTAAGACACTATCAACTTTAAATATTCTGATCCTCTCATAGTTAGCTCGCTTATCCTTTTGTCCTTATTGAATTAACTGCCTTTTCTTTTACATCGTCCCCTGAGGGAACCTCATTTTAAATCTTTTCTGTTTAATTCCATTAATTGGCATATTGTCTGGTCTCATGCTCTCCTCTTGGGTCTTGAACTTATGTTCCCCTCAGTTCTTAAACTCCTTAGCTATATTTTGCAGCTTTGAATGTCAACTTGCTCCATCTGTAGACAAAGCATGTGCATTCTTATCTTTCACTTCCAGGCTAATGTTTAACAATGAATTCACAATCCTGGCAGTTTATCAGCCCATTAAGTAAACCCAAGTATAGACTGCCTTGATTTTAAAGCCATCGTATTGAAATCCAGGGAAATTGGTTCACTAATTTGAGCATAATTTAAGAGCTAACAATTCTAAATTATGGTAAGTGGATCAAAAGTAGACATATTTATCTTTGCAGCTCCTCCTGCCTAGAACTGAGACAGATCCAGGGTCATATTACCTTGGGCTTAGATTTTATCTTCATCATTTATTAGCTAGGTAACCTTGGGATGGTAATACACATCTTCAACACTCAATATTCTCCTCTCTAAGATGGGAGTAATAATAAAAATTTTTTTCAAACCATAGAGCTGTGATCAAGATTTAGTGCGATAATTCTTACAAGGATGCTTAATATAATATTGAGCACATGGCAAATAATCAATGATAGCTATCATCATTATCACTACTGTTAAAGCACCATCACACCTATTGTGTATTTAAATCCTTCCCACAAAGCACATTTAAGTCTCACCTTACCTGAATCCTCAGATTCCACACGGAGAGTGTCATGTTGGGAGGCAGGCTCTGTACAATTTGTCACTATTCTATACCACCGTTGTAGTCATCCCCTCCCTTTAATTAAACTGCAAGTCCCTTAAATAGAGAGACCATATCATACATTTTCACAAATCCAGCCTCAGCACATGCCTTCCTCTCACAGAAAAAGATGCTATAACCATTTATTGTCAGCAATAAGACTATGGGAAATCAGATTTTATTTTCAAATTATTTTGAGGAAGAGGCCAAAACTAGAAACAGATGTTAGGTTAGTACAAGGAGGTGTAAACTGGATTATGAAGCTAATCAGAGGGAGAAAATTTAGGGAAAAAGAGAGGAGAAATGAATCTATTAATATCTTTAGGTCAGTCTTGATTATCCATAGAAGATAAAAAAGAGAAAGTGATAAACATAGATCATAATACTTATTTTCACAAAATTCTACTTAATAATTGAATAATCCCACTGAATTCAACTATCAATACTTTCAAAAAGGATTTGGGATTGAGAATGATGTCAATCAGAGTGCCTTGCAACCCCTAGTGTTCTTCCTCCCTGTGAAAAACCCCAAACAACAAATGAACAAGTACATTTTGACCAAAATACCTAAAGGAGAGTACTGGAGAACAGCAAAGAAGCAGCAGAAATTGTGTAGAGCATAGAAAGTGAGGATGGTTGCATGGTGAAGGGCAGGAAGCAGCCTCTATCACCTGTCCCCTTAGTCAGAATCAGCTCAGCACCAGCAGGGACTTCTCCTTGTGGGGAAAAGGTAAGCAAGAGGCCCCCATCACCTCTGTGGACACTTGTAGTCTTTGCTACTGGAGATTTCTGAAGTTCTCATAGGCTCTGAGCCCAGCTAAGGGAGGTGCTCGGAGTGCACACGCTGAGCTACCCAGTGAGAAGGAGCTGATGCTGTGTCCTGCCCCCCGTGACCATGCTGCACTGTCCTGTGCCATCTTGGAACTGGAACCACTGCTAGAGCACATCCTACTCCAGGGACAAGTAGCCATGGCAACCCTCCATCCTTGAGGCTCAGGCACCACTGTATCATGTCCACCCAGTAGCATGTCATCCTCAGTCAAAGCTCCTGCTATGTCCCACACCCTAGGGCCAAGCTACCATCCCCCTCATCCCAGTTGCTGGTGTATCCTCCCCTAAGAGTGGAGCTGAAGTAGATCCCTGAACCCAAGGGCCTGGAGCCTGAAACTACTAAAGCAGTCATATCTCCAGTGCTACAACTGAGGCAGCATCTCACCCTCCAGAGACCTCATGCCTCCTGCACATCAGACAGTGACCATTTCCACACCATATGGATCCAGAGGATCCACTGACCCATGTATCAGTGCTTTCTGGGGCTGAACACATGTAGTGCCTTGTATCCAAGGAAATTAGAGCCTTGGCTGAGCTGTGCCACCCTCCCCTCCAGGCTTACTAACCATAGCACCACATCTCCTGGAATGGGACTAGCCACCCACAGTTTGAGTTGCTGAAGCACCCTATCTCTCCAAGAAGTGGAGTTTTCACTGCACTGCTTCCCACCCCCAGGGGCCCAAAGCACAGTAGCATCTTGACATTCCTGGATCCTTGCTGCTACTGCAGCCAGCTTCCCAGAGCCTGGTATACTGCCATGTCCCACCATTCCAGGGTCCAAAGTCACCACTGCTGGTACCTATGAAAACCACTTTGTAAAATTTACAAGAGGTGACTGCACCACTAGATGTGCAGACATCAACGCAGGGACACAAGAAACATGAAAAAGCAAGAAAACATGACACCACCAAAGAAACACAATAATTCTTCAGTAATTTACCCCAAATTTTAAAAATTGCCTGAAACTTATAAATTGCCTGAAAAGAAATTCAAAATGATGATCTTAAGGAAACTCAGAGAAATATAAGATAATACAAATAGATAATTCAATGAAATCAGAAAAACAATTCATGATCTTTATGAGAAATCAACAAAGAGATAGATGATTAAAAAAAAAAAAAAGAGCCAGACAGAAATCTTAGAGCTGGAGAATTCAATCGATGAAATAAAAACTACAATTAAGAACTTCAATAACAGACTAGATCAAGTAGTAAAAACAATCTCTAGACTTGATAGGTCTTTTTGAAATTACCCAGTCAGAGGGTAAAAAAAAAAAAAGAAAAAGAAAAAAGAAAAAAAACTGAACGAAAAAGAGTGAAGAACTACAGAACTTATGGCCAGTGAAGACAGCCTATATGACATTATATGGACAAATATTCACATTATGGAATTTTGAGAAGGAGAAGACTTGGGGAAAGGGACAAAAAGCTTATTTAATAAAATAATTGCAAAAACTTCTCAAGTCTTGAGAGAGATATAGACATCCAGATCCATGAAGTACAAAGGTTCCCAAATAGACTCACCTAAAGAGGTCCTCTTTAAGGCACATTATAATCAAACTGGCAAAAGATAGAGAAAAAGAATTTAAAAACAATGAGAAAAATGCCAAGCCACATATAAGGAAATCCCCATTAGATTATCAGTGGTTTTCTCACCAGAAATGTTGCAGAGCAGGAGATAATGTGAAGATATAGTCAAAGTAATAAAAGGGAAAAAAAAAGTCATCCAATAATATTATACCCAACAAAGCAAATTTTCTTTCATAAGTGAAGGAGAAATAAAGTATTTCACAGATAAGCAAAAGCTTAGGGAATTCATTACCACTACACCTCTCTTACAAGAAATGGTTAAAGGAGTTTTCAAGTAGAAATGGAAGGACAATAATTACTACCATAAATACATAAGAATGTATAAAACTCACTGGTACAGGTAAATACGTAGTCAAATCAGACTATACCAATACTCTAACAGTGGCATGTAAATCACATATATCTGTAGTTTAAAAGTTAAAACAATCAGCAACAATAAATTGTTAAGGAATACACAATATAAAATGATGTAAATTGTGAAATCAAAACATAAATAGTGAGGGGGTAAAAGTCTAGAGGTTTTGTATTTGACAGAAGCTAAATTGTTATCAACTTAAAGCACAGTAAATCTTCACTTAATGGTATCAATAAGTTCTTGGAAACTGTAACTTTAAGAGAAATGATATGTAATGAAACCAATTTTACCATAAGCTAATTGATATAAACAAGAATTAAGTTCATATGTCATATTTCTGCCTAATAAAGACAACTAAGATAATTATTTACTTAATTATGCCAGTTGAGGTTTGTGGGTGGCCAGAGCATATCCTGACAAGATGAGACCCAACCCTGGACAGGACACCATTCTACCACAGGGCACAGACTCACACACACACACACACACACACACACACACACATACACAGACACACAAACTCACTTTTTCTCTCTCTCTCTCTGTCTCTCCCTCACTTGTACTGGGGCAATTCAGACATGGCAATAAGCCTAACATGTACATCTTTTGGATGTTGAAGGAAACTGGAGTATCCAAAGAAAACCCATGCAGACAAGGGGAGAATGTGCAACCTCCACACAGACAGTTATCCTGGCCCAGAATCAATTGTTTTTCTTATCAATGTTATAATAAAATGGCACTGAATGAAATGACATTATTTGAGGACCTGCTGTAATAAATTATAAGATGTTTTATGTAAGCCTCATGGTAACCATGAAACAAAAAAACTACAGCAGATATACAAATAATAAAGAAAAATGGATCAAAACTTAACATTACAGAAAATTATTTTATCACAAAGGTAAACAACAAGAGAGAAAGAAAGAAACAAAGGAGCTACAAAACAACCAGAAAACAAATAAAAAAATAGCAGTAGTAAATCATTAATTATCAAAAATAACCTTGAATGTAAATGTATTAAATTCTCTAATCAAAACACAGAATGGCTGAGTGGACCAAAAAGATTCAACTATTCAACTCTATGCTGCCTACCAAAGACCCACTTTAGATTTAAGGACACACATAGGCTGAAAGTGAAAGGATGGAAGAAGACATTCCATGCAAATGGCACCATGAGACCAGGGGTGGCTATATTTATGTACAATAAAATAAACTAGTCAAACACTGTCATGAAAGACAAAGAAGGTCATTATTTAATGATAAAGGAGTCTGTTTATCAAGAGGGCATAGCCAGTGTAAATAAATATGTACTCAATATTGGAGCACCTAAATAGATAAAACAAATATTGATGTACATGAAGGGAGAAATAGATAGTAATACAGTAATAGTAGGGGATGTCACTACTTCACTTTCAACAGTGGATAGATCAACCAGGCAGAAAATTAATAAGAAAATACTAGACTTGAATTGCACTATTGGTCAAATGAACATAACAGACATATACAGAACTTTCTATCCAACAACAACAAAATATACATTTTTCCCTAGCACACAGGGAACATTCTCCAGGATAGATCATATGTTAGGCCACAAAATAAGTTTTAAGTAATTTAAGAAGAACTAAAATCCTATATAGTATTATTTCAGACAACAATCATATAAAATTAGAAATCAATAACAGAAGGAATCTTAAAAAATTCACAAATATGTAGAAATTAAGCAATGTGCTTCTGAACAATTAGTCAAAGAAGAAATCAAAAAAGAAATTAAAAAATGTCTTGAGACAAATGACAATAGAAACACAACATTCCAAAACCTACAGGATACAGTAAAAGCAATTCTAATAGGAATGTTTATAGTAATAAATGCCTATATTAAAAAAAGAAGAAAGATCCCAAATAAATAGTCTAGCATTATTCCTTAAGAAATTAGAAAAATAAGAACAAATTAAACTCAAAATTAGCAGAAGGAAGGAAATAATAAAAGTCAGAACAGAAATAAATCAAATAGAAAAGAAAAACCATAGAGTCAAAAAAACTAAGAGTTCTTTCTTTTGAAGAAAAAAACAAAATTGACAAACTTGTAGCTAGTTTCATTAAGAAAAAAAGAGGAGGCCGGGCGCAGTGGCTCATGCCTGTAATCCTAGCTCTCTGGGAGGCCGAGGCAGGTCGATCGTTTGAGCTTAGGAGTTTGAGACCAGCCTGAGCAAGAGTGAGACCCCGTCTCTACTAAAAAAATAGAAAGAAATTAGCTGGACAACTAAAAATATATAGAAAAAACTAGTCGGGCATAGTGGCGCATGCCTGTAGTCCGAGCTACTCGGAAGGCTGAGGCAGAAGGATTGCTTGAGCCCAGGAGTCTGAGGTTGCTGTGAGCTAGGCTGACGGCATGGCACTCTAGCCTGGGAAACAGAGTAAGACTCTGTCCCCCCCAAAAAAAAGAAAAAAAGAGGAAAGACTGAAATAAATAAAATAAAAAATGAAAGTAAAGGAATTACGACAAATGGCTCAGAAATAAAAAGGATCATAAGGTACTATTATGAACAATTATATGCAAACTAATTGGATAAGCTAATTGGAAATGGATACATTCCTAGAAAAAATATGACCTCCCAAGATTGAGTAAGGAAGAAATAGAAAGCCTAAACAGACCAATAACAAATAAAGAGATTGAAGAAATAACCAAAAACCTCCCAACGAAGGAAAGTCCAGGACCAAATGGCTTCACAGCTGAATTCTACCATATATTCAAAGAAGAATTAATACTAATACTTCTTAAACTCCTCCCAAAAATAGAACTAGAAGGAATACTTCCGGACATATTTTATGAGTCCAGGATCACCTTGATACCTAGACTAGACAAAGACATCACAAGAAAACTACAGACCAATTTATTTGGTGAACACTGATGCAAAAATCCTCAACAAAATTTTAGGAAACCGAATCCAACAATACATCAAAAAGATTATACATCATGACCAAGTGGAATTTACCTATGACACACAAGCCTGGCTTAAAATATGCAAATCAATCAGTGTAATACATCGTGTTAACAGAATGAAAGATAAAAGCTACATGATCATCTTAACTGACATGGAAAAAGATTCAACAAAGTCCAACATCCTTTCTTGAGAGAAATCTCTCAACACTTCAGAGATAGAAGGAAAATTAATTAACCTAACAAAGGCCATTTATGAAAATCTCACAGCTAACATTATAATCAATAGGGGAAAACTGAAAGCTTTGCACTAAGATCCAGTACAAGATCACTCTTACCACTGGTATTCAGCTAGAAGCATTAGCAAGAGAAATCAGAAAAAAGTAAATAAATAAATGGCATCCAAATTGAAAAAGAAGACTTAAATTACCTCTATTTGCAGGTGGCATGATCCTGTATATAAAAAAATCCTAAGATTCTACAGAAAACCTGTTAGAGCTAATAAATGAATTCACTGAAGTTGCAAGATACAAAATCAACATATACAGGTCAGCAACATTTTTATACACAAATAAT
>NW_012141635.1:7126890-7129227 GCF_000956105.1 Propithecus coquereli
ATCTTTGTGTCCAATAATGGACAAATAGATAAAGAAACTGTGGGGTATGTGTGTGTGTGTGTGTGTGTGTGTGTGTGTGTGTGTGTGTATGTACACTCACGCATACATACCATGGAATATTTTTCTACACTAAAAAAGAATGAGATTTGCCATTTGCCACAGCATAGATGAGCTGGCAGGACATTATGTTAAGTGAAATAAAAAAACGAAAGAAAAATATTGCATGACCTCCCTTATATGTGGAATTTAAAAAAAAATTAGAAATATAGAGATAGAGAAAAAACAGTGGTTATCAGGAGTGGGGGAAGTGGAGGAAATGGGGAGATGCAGGCCAGAGGATACAAAGTAGCAGATATGTAGGATGAAGCAGTCTAGAGATCTAAGGTGCAACATGAGGACTACAGGTAATAAAATTTTACTATATATGGGATTTATGGTAAATAAGTAGATTTTAGCTGCTCTTGCCACAATAACAAAAAAAAAGTAACTATTGCAAGATAATGAGTATGTTAATTTGCTTCACTATAGTAACCTCTTCACTATATGTATCCCATAATGTCATGTTGTATAATTTAAATATACATAATAAAATTTATTTTTAAAAAGAATTTGGAACATAATCTAATACTAACTGCATTCCCAACCCCCAGGCCATAGACTGGTAGGTGTGTGGCCTGTTAGGAACCCAGCTGCACAGCAGGAGGTGAGCAGCCAGCTGGCGGCATAGGAAGCTTCATCTGTATTTACAGCCACTCCCTATTGCCCACCTCATTGCCTGAGCTCCGCCTCCTGCCCTCCCCGCTCCAAGCCCTGTCCTTGGAAAATTGTCCTCCATGAAACTGGTCCCTGGTTTCACAAATGTTGGGGACCACTGATCTAATACATAATTTGGATAACAAATAACCCATGAAAGAGATTGATAGCCAACTCACAGACAATTGTCAAGTGCTTCACTGAAACCATATTAAAATACAATGCAAAGCAGCATTTCATCACTTGGATTATAAAAATGGCTCTAAAGGACATGTCCTTAAAAAGTTTATGTCCTAGAGAGGTCAAAAGTCTCAAGGAAACTGGAAATTCACCCAATTTCCTAGGGAATTTTTGGTGATGATATGGAAACAAAACTGGTTGATGGGACTATTCAACAATCCAGTGTTCTCTGAATTTGAAAATTTAAAGGTGGATTTAGTTTAGTTTATCACAAGTTTAATCTTATTTCACCTCCATTTCTGCATTAACACATTCTATCAGCATAAAGACAATGACAGCCAAAAAATGAATTCAAAGTTTTCATGTCATCTACTTAAAAAATAGCACACTTTTTTAATATAATGAGTACAACTACTTATCCTGGAGGTAATTGGATTCTGGCCCTTGAAATCAGATTAGGGAGTCAGCATTTTACAACTTTGAATGGGTGGCAAAAGAACTAACGTATAAACATCATTACTCTAGGAAGAAAAAAATAGTAGTGATTTCATCTTGGACAAGCCATGCTACAAAGTCAAGCGACAGAGCTAATGAAATTAGCCATCAGGACACAATCCTTAGATAGGCAAGTCACCTAGATTTGATCCCTTGCCCTGCTAACACCCAGGGGCTATCTTATCATCACAAACAAGAGGGTTGCATATGCCAGTGCTATGCTTCTTGGCCTCCAGGACTGTAGGCCAAATAAACTTCTATCTTTTATAAATTACCCAGTCTGTAGTATTTTGTTAGCAGCAGAAAATGGTCTAATGATTTAGAACACATTGGATACATGATTTAGAAAGCAACTTAAGTGTGGACATCAGAAATGCCAGAGCAGGGTCATTACCTTTGGAAATGAAAGAAAAGGAAATAACAAGTAGAGGTTTGAGGATTAAAAAAAAAAAAAATCACTGAAGCAAAAATTAGGACCATTAGGATTCTGTTTAGCTTCAAGTAACAGAAACACAAATGGTGTTTTAATTGAATAGAAAAACAAACTTTATATTTCTCACCCAATGACATGGCCACAAGGAGGAAGTCCAAGGTTTGCATGGTGGTGCCACAATACTACAAGGGACTGTTCTTTTTCTTTCTTTCTTTTTCTTTTTTATTTCAGCATATTATGGGGGTACAGATGTTTAGGTTACGTATGTTGCCCTTGCCTCCCCATTCCTCCCCAAGTCCGAGTTCCAAGTGTGCCCATCCCTTGGATGGTGCACATTGCACTCTTTGTGTATGCAAATACCCGTCCCCTCCTCCCCGCTCCCCGCTGCCCAACATCCAATAGATGTTATTCTTACATGTGCATTTATGTGTTGATCAGTTAATACCAATTTGATGGTGAGTACATGTGGTGCTTGT
>NW_012141635.1:7138578-7152282 GCF_000956105.1 Propithecus coquereli
GTCTGGTCTGCAGACCTGACCCCTGGACTCTGGAGATCCATCCCTGACCCTGCCAGGGGAAGAGGTGCTGGTCTTGAATCACCTACAGGATGCCCAAGCTGGATCAATTTCACTCCACCTCACTCTCCTGGGGTCCCCAGGCAAGTAGCACCTGGGAGGGCTGGTGGGTAGGGAACTCGCAGTCTGAGTACCCCTCGGTCTGCTGTAGGGCCCCAAAAGGAAATGTCCCGTTCTTTGGAGATGCCTCCATATGATGGCTAAATTGTCTCTCTGGGCACCCACGGGTAGGGAGGGGAAGGAGAGAATGGAGTACTATGGCATCTACCGGGTCTGCACCTCGGGACGTTCCCTGAGGGGGCTAGGAGCCCGGCACTGTGTCTGCAAGGGGCCACTGCTCACTGGCGGCAGCCATCTCTGGGCTGGTGTCAGCAGGTCTCTCCAACCACTCAGGAGCCCACCAGCAGTCTGAGATGCAAGGGAGGGGGAAGTTAACCACTCCACCTACCCCTGTTACTGGTCTCCAAGCCTCTGGGGACCTTTCTCCTTCCAGTTTTCCTCTGCAACGTCTTCCCGTGGAGTCTCCTGTAGTTTCAGGCACCCTTCCTTCCGACCTTCACCCGATCTATGTTTCTCTGCTAGCTTATTTTTTTCTCTTTCTTCTAAAATCTATCTTTTTTGCAGAGACACTCTGACTGGCAGCTTTTCTAGTCCGCCATCTTGGCTCCTCCCCAAGGGTTTGTTTTATTTTTCAATATTGAGAGGAGATAGAACATATTTGCTTTTGTGATTGAGCCAATGAAAAGAAATAAATTGATGTGACATAGGAAAGGAAGGGTTAATTGAAGAAGGGCAGCCCTTGAGAAGCTGCGAAGGGAGAGAGAGGGACTGTTCTTTTTCTGTTTGAGCAGCATTCATCTTCCTGATTGCAAGGTGTTTGCTACATCCCCATTCATTTGTCCCTACAGATATTTAAAAAGCAGAAGGACAAAGGCAAAGGAAAAAATACAAAAAGGTGTGTGCCATATGAGTAATTCTCATTCGACAAGATTTCCATCAAGTGACATCCAATGACTTTAACTTACATGCCACATGGCTTCCTTGGGAGCTTGGGAAGCTCAGTTTTTCAGCTGGCATAATGCTGCCCTAAAACATATTTAGGGTTACTTAGGAAAGAAGAAGGAGAAAGGATCTGGGATAGGCGATTAACAGGGCCTGTCAAAAACTCCCATCTTGTAAACATTTTTCCTTCAATGAATAATGTGTTTCAATTATTTCACAGTCTATACTCTCTTGTGAGTGATAGGTTCCAGAGACCCAAATGGAAGTAAAAGCAAATGTCCCCAAGTTATTCAGCCCCCAGGAGTTACTGTTCCATTTAATGTGCAACTTGAATGGTCAAATGTTGTAAAAAATGTTTCCAAGAACTCTACATTTTCTACCAGGAATTTGTTTTCCATTATTATTTCTGGGAATCCAACAAGACCACTTATCTTTTTCACAAATTTCTTTTGGCTGTCTCTTGCCACAGACCCTGTTCTGAGATTCTCTTTTTGTCACTTCTAGCTAGTTCATACTGCTTTTTCAGACATGCACACAGGTTCTCTCCACAGGTTTCCCCAAAGCATAGTCAACAGAAGTCTATACTTTAAATCTTTGTTTGTTTGCTTTAACTGAGGCTTGAGTTAGCATAAGAATCTTACACTTGAGAAATGGAGGCTTACATGAGATGTCACATACCACCACTCCCAGGTGCAAGCCATGCCCCTTTAAGTGTTCATTCCTTGGCTATCTCTCTTCTAACTCCATGCTTGATACCAAATATCAGAGGTCAGCTCATCTCTTACAGGTAGAAGCTCCTTGCCCATGTTCTTTCTTTCTCAAGCCTAGAAAATTCATCTGCCCTTTTCTACCCTAGTCAAAAGAAGAGCAAAACAGGTACCAGTATAAAAATTTTTGCAGGGATGCCCTGCTACAATGAAACCTATGAAGTATATTTTAAAGCTGATACTTCGAACCTTGGTCTTAAGCATCTCCATTTGGATCACTTTCTCCATTTGGAGCTTTCCCGGGAGCAATTTGGGAGTAACACTAATGAATATTTTTTACCTTGAAAATTTACGATTAAAAGGATCGTTCCTAGAATAAACTGAGGACCTAAACTCTTTCAAATATTACTTTCCAGATGCCATAATTTTAAGATCCAGCCTCCAAATGCAACAGGAAAACACCATTAGGCATCTAAAAATGCATTTTGTTCTCACAATTTAGAACTATACAGTGCTATCAACATCCAATATTATAAAATCTCAGCCCCACAGGAACCACAGAGATCTAGTTGGCCCTTTCACTTTCATTTGAAACAAGTGAAACCTGAGAGGGTCCTTAAGGTTATTCTGAGAGTCAGAGAACAAATCAAAGTTGAAGGCCCTGGAGTTTTTAAACCACTGTTCATGGATAGCAACACCCAGGGTGTTGGTGAGCTCTGGCTCCTAGAGGTAGGGGTTGTTATTTAGGAAGTCCACGGTCCTAACACTTTGGGTATTTTTCTAGATCACCTCTTATCTAAGTGCCTTTGCTGCTTCTAAAAAGTCCAGAAGCTGTAATTCTTGATGTGGGAGAAATACAGGGAGAGAAATACCTGTGTTAGAGCGCCCTCTGCCCCCAGTGCTCCTTAAGACATCAAGAAAGATACTACATCAACATCCATGTTTAAGAGCCCTACCATTTCTTGTAAACTGAACCTTATCCTGGATTTTGGTCAGTATACTCCCCTTTACAAGAGAATTCCTTAAAATAGTTTTCTGTGATCACTGACTCCAATTCCTCTCCCACCATCCTCTCTTAAGCCAACTGCAATCACACTTTATTTCCATCAGTATATTGAAGCTCTCTTGCCATGATCACCAATAGCCTCCAGGCTATTTAATTCTATGATTACCCTTCAGTCTCCTCAGATGATTTATCAGCAGTGTTTTGAATAGTTGAACACTCCCTTTTTCTTTTCTTTTTTTTTTTTTTGAGATGGAGTCTCACCGTGTTGCCTGGGCTAGAGTGAGTGCTGTGGCGTCACCCTAGCTCACAGCAATCTCAAACTCCTGGGCTCAAGGGATCCTCCTGCCTCAGCCTCCCAAGTAGCTGGGACTACAGGCATGAGCCACCATGCCTAGCTAATTTTTTCTATATATTTTTAGTTGTCCGATTAATTTCTTTGTATTTTTAGTAGAGACGGGGTCTCGCTCTTGCTCAGGCTGGTTTCGAACTCCTGAGCTCAAACAATCCGCCCGTCTCGGCCTCCCAGAGAGGTAGGATTACAGGCGTGAGCCACCGCGCCTGGCCTAACACTCCCTTATTCTTAAGACACTTTTTTCACCTGGCTTCCACAACACTCTCCTAGTTTCTGTCCTACCTTGCTGATTCCTCTTCCTTAGTCTCTTTTGCTGGACCTTTAATAGTCTCTCTGACCTTTTACCACTGGAGTGTTCCAGTGATCAGTTGTTAGGTCTTCTCTACTCTTATCTCTCTATTGTGGTGATTTTTCTGTTTTATGGCTTTAAACATCATCTTTGCTCTCATGATTTCCAAATGAGCATCTTTAGGACGGATCTCTCCACTAAATTCCAGGGGAGTTGAATATCCAGTCCTGAATATTCAGCTGCCACTGGATGTCTCCAATAGATATGTAATAGGAATCACATACTTAACATTTTGAAAACAAACTTCTGATTCTACCTCCATCTCATCCAACTTGCACCTCCTATGGTTCTTCCCATCTGGATTAATGGCAAGTCCATAGTTCCAGTTACTCAGGACAAAACGTTTGGGTCATCTTTGATTTTCTCTTGTATGTAGCACTGAAACTATCAGCAAATCTTGATTATATATTGTGCCTATTGTAGTATGTCTTCCAAGTGTATTTAGAATGTGGCCTCTTCTCAATGCACCACTACTACCACCCTGATGCTACCCTGGGTTATCACAATATCATCTTAACAGTTCTCTCTGCTTTTGCCCTTGCCCACCCACCTACCCCAAAAAGCTTATTTGAACAGACAAACCAGAAAGATTCTGTTAATTTATTCAGATCCTGTCACTGCTCTGCTCTAAACCCTTCAGGGCTCTCCATCTCTGAATAAAAGCTAGAATCTTTTCAATGGCCCCCAGGCACACTATACTTTGCCTACCCCTCTCCCACCACCTCTCTGAACCTGTCTCCTCCTCATGTCCTCACTCTGCTCCACCACACTCACCTTCTTGCAGTTCCAGGCACTTACAGTTTCCTCTGCCTGGAATTCTCTTCCCCAGGTTGTCTTGTGTAGTTCCTTTCTTCCTCTCGTTCAAACTTTTGTCCAATACCTTCTTCCCTGATCACCCAATTTAAAATTACTACCTCCCCACAAACCCTGCTGTTTGCCTTTTTTGGGGCTTCCTATACTCCTTGGTAGCCCTTTCCATTTATTATCCTCTGAAGTTCTGGGTGATTTTTTTACTGTCTAGTTCCTCCCCACCTTAGAAAGTAAGCTTCACGAAGGCAGACATTTTTTCATCTCTTTTGTTCACTGCTGTCTAGATAATAATGGGCATAGAATTATTTATTAAGTGATGCTTAATAAGTAATTTTGAATGAATAGAGAAATGAATGAATTACAGTGAACAGTAATCCAATAATAGATTCAAATGAAACAAACATAAAAGTAAGGCATTCTGAGACCTAGAGTACCCTTAGTTGGTAAGCACTGCCTCAAGTCTAACTGATGTTGGCTTTTTCTGGGAGATAGACATTCTGAGGCACTGGATGCTCAGAGGGCTAAATTCAATTAGATGACATGTGAAATACATGGAAATCTGTACTTTTAAGTTCCAGTTTAGAAAATTATTTTAAAAAATGAGACTTTTTAAGGAGAATTCATATGATTTCTAATTGCAAGATCTCTACAAGCAATTGTACATTTGGTTAGAAAACTCTTGTGAACTTGACCTTGCAGAAAAGGGCATATTTTAGACCATCTAATAAATAAAATGTACCTGTATTTGAACTTTTTTCTGTACAGAAACATTAAAAGGAAGGGTTTCAAAACATAAACCCAGTCCCTGAGTGAATCAGCTGCAGTTTTATGATCAACAGTAAAAGCTGTCATCTGGCTTGTCAACTATACACAAACTAAAAGGTCTTCAAGGAGGTCTCCACACAAAGGACTTTAATGACTCACAAAAAGTCTACATCAGAATATGTGTCAAAGAAAAGCTAATTAATGAGTGTCTGGTAAGGAAAGACTGACATTAATGTAAATTAATGACATTATGGAGTATAGCAACAGTCTGCAATTGAGGATTTACATAATCAGTCATTATAGTTCCCTGTTGTCTCTCAGGTCAATAATGTGCAGTTTTAAGACATGCTAATACATATTTACTCATTAATCTACAATGCCTTCTAAGAGAGAGTCTGGGTCTCTGGTTGAATTAATTCATATTTAAATTATAATAGCAGATAATTGCTTCACAGATTGGAAGAAAAATAACATGAACTCAAAGATGTAGACTTAAACATAGGTCATTTATAAAACTCTTTATGCTTCTGATTCGTGCAGTAAAGACAGCTTATGATCTACTAGAACATCATGGTAATTAGAAGATCAAATGAGGCAGGTCTCAGATCTGTATTTGCCTTGAATTGCCTGAAAAGACTGTGAAGAATATATTTGGTGAGAGTGGAGGAGGCAGAGGGTGGGAGGTGGGGAACAAGAAAGAGATTTTGTTTTTACATTTTATTTGGTCATAAAAGCACAGCAGAGTCTCAAAGTAAAATGCCAACAGTGATTGAAAACAAAATATTGCAAGTCCTAGGTATTCTCTATACCCTTAAATGTGAAAAATCACTAAGCGATAATTACATTTGACACTTTGAAGTAAGTAATCTAAATTGTTTGCTTCTAAATTATCATAATCTATCACAAGAATGAATTCAAAATGAGGCTTCTGACTTTGATGGGGCCAATCATATTGACCTATTTGTTTATATAAATTCAATACTCCCTAAATAATGGACTAGCCAGAGAGACTTAACTCCTACTTATTCCAAGAGCAAATTTCCTATGTGCTGTATGGTATGTTTTCATTAATGTCTAGGGGCTATTCTGATGGCAAGATCTTTACAGCCCAACCTGGAACATGAAAGATACACAGTTAACAGTGACCAGGGTCATTGTTAAAGTTACTGTATATGAAAGCTAAGCACTACTTACTGCTAGCAATAGGGGCCAAGCTTCTGCTTTTAAGATCCAAGTGAAATAGTGTAGACTTTGCTCTTAGAAGCTAAACAAAATATTGCTAGAGTCTCAAATGGCTATATATTTTTGAATGAATGGCCTTTTCTGCTTTAGTGAGATTGCATAGAAGAATGTGGCAAAATTTGTCATTTCATGATTGAAATGCCTTTTAAAAAGGCTGCAAGGCAATGCTGTCACAGCATTTGGCTACACCAACACTTCATTTAGAGATCAGCATTAATTCCTCATTTACATGGACACCGATTTCTCTCTTCAAATGACATTAATAGTCATTATAAATCTACTTTTTACTTGCTATCACTGTGCCAAGATATAATGCAATGGGAAAAAATTATATGGGAATTGCTTTGGACAGCCAGTCTATATATATAGTCAGCATCATTCAATGTCCCTGCCAGTCAGAATTTGATAACTTAAAGGTGGCACTTAGAACAGACAACAAGTAATAATAATGTTTTGCACAAGTTAAGAAAAGGCTGATGCATAAAAACTAAAGACAGTCCATCTCAAGTGACTGTGATTGGAAAAGATGGCATAACATGTTTTACATTGTTGGAAAACTTCAAAATCCAGGCAAGAGAGAATTTTAGAGGTAGTAAAAAGTGGGGTAAAATGTGTAATAATGAGTGACTCCTAGAAAAAAATTTGTGTGATCAATAGCTTTAGATAATTTTAATTAGCAGGTTCTATAAATTTGAAGGCTGTGCTCCAGATGAAATGGTTGCGTTCTATATTAATTAGCCATTTTAAGTTGCAATGGAACACAAGTTTAGGACAATACTTTTTTAAGAGACAAGTAGAGAAGGGAGAAAACAAGGTAATTTTTGGCTTAATCTCCACTGAAACTTTTTATATAGGCATTGGAATAAAGCCACTAAAAATGAAACTCCAGGTGAAAATCAGCTCTATATAGGTCTACAGTGATCATTCACAGTGGCCAACCTGCATATTATATGGTACTCTCTTTCCTTAGCATTTGAAGTTATTTCATTTTTGTCACTCTTACACAGGATATATCTTGCCTGACCTCCCTCACCCCCTTTTTAAAAGATTGTTCTCTAAAATAGGTCTAAGGAGTAGCTCTCATCTGTGAATGATCAAGAAGGCAGCTTCTATGGCCTTAATTTCACCCATTCTTGGACTTTACATTCTTCACATCTCAGCAGCAAATAAGAGACACATTTTCCCAGCTAGATCAGTCTTCTTCCTACAGAAACTTTAACGTAGGTTTTGAGTGTCAAATTAAGTCCTAGACCTTCACGCACTGACAAGACTCTCTGGGGTGACACATATAGGAGGCTTCCAATATTAAAGATGCTGCTAGTTTGCTGATATTCTCAGATAATCATTACTGATAATCTTTATCTCATTTAATCTTTATTAAAAAACAGCAAAAAGGTTTTTTTTTTTCCCCCAATTTACCAAGGCTCAAAGAGATTGGGCTGCTGCCTCAAGATCACAAAATTAATAAATGGTAGGGCTGAGATTTGTACCTGGGTGTTCTCTGACTTCAAAATCCAAATTCTAGGCTCTTGCCTTTTTAGAAAATCTCTCCTCTATTTTAATAAGGTAACAAATGGGGATTTAGTATATTGATATATTGAAATTTTTAGAAAAGACTTAGAGAAATATGAGCCTCAATTAACAATCTGAAGCTGTTAACTTGATGAATGATGTATAATGGTAGAACATGGATTGTACAGCACCTGTTAATAATTTCCTGAATAACTGGACAGCCCATTCATTACCTTGGTCCTTTCAGCACCCTTTGGGTATTCCAAAGTCACTCTACTTCTGAGATCAGCCTTGTTCAAATGAACAGAATCCTGAATCACCTAACATGGCTTCAGAGTGGGATGAATGTGTTTCACTTTAAAATGACTAGAAATCTTACATCTTAAGCTAGATGAATATATTAAATCTTAGCCAGTATTTTCTAGTTCAAATGAAACAGTCAGTCCTTTCACTTGTCTAAGGGCATTAATTGCTCTAAGTATTGGGCTTAGTCAGTGTATTAGGTTCCTATTGTTGCTGTAACAAATTACCACAAACTTAATTGCTTAAAGTAACAAATTTGTTATCTTACAGCTCTGAAACCAGCATGGGTTTCACTGGTTGAAACTAAAATGTTGGCAAGGCTGTGCTCCCTCAAGAGCTCTAAGGGGAAAACCTATTTTTTTTTTTCTTCCTTTTTCAGCTCCTAGAGGTGCATTCCTTGGCTCACTTCTCTGTCTTCACAGTTATCAGTGGAGGATCTTCAGGGCTCTCTCTGCTTCTGCCATTCTGTAGCCTTCAGTCCCAGTAATCTTGTTTCCCCATTATATGATCCCTGTGATTGCATTGGGCCCACCTCAATAATCCAAGACCACCTCCCTAGCTCAGGATCCTTAACTTAATCAGATTTGCATCAGCCCTTTTCCCAAATAAAGTAACATTCACAGGTTCTGGGGTTAGGACATGGACATCATGGTGTGGGCAGGGGGCGGGGAAGGGGGTATTATTCAACCTACTGCAGTCAGATAATTTTTTCTATTTTACATTGTAAGGTATGGGAAAAGAGGTTTTAGGGAGTGCCTCAGTTTGTCTTGTGTTGTTATAATAGAAAACCACAGAGTGTGTCATTTATAAAGAACAGAAATTTATTTTCTCAGGGTCCTGGAGTCTGGGAAGTCCAAGACCAAGGTGCTGGCATCGGATGAGGGCCTTCTTGCTGCCTTATCCCATGGCAGGAGGTAGAAGGGCAAGATTAGGTGAGAGAGAGCAAGATGAGAGGCAAACTCATCCTTTTATCAGGAACCCACTTCCATGGTAACGCATCCGCTCCCACAATAACAGCACTGCTCCATTCACGAGGACGGCGCTCTCTTGACCTCCTATTGTGTCCCACCTTGCAACACTGTTGCACTGGGGATCAAGTTTCCAGCACATTGACTTTGGGGGATACATTCAAATCATAGCAGGGTATATTGATATTAAACTATTTGAAAACATTTTAGGAATGGCTTATTTTTCAACCAAGCTAATTGTAAATAATCATTATTATATAATAAGTACTTTCTTTGCGAAAACTAATAATAAACTAAAACAACAGTAATGAATTAAGCACCACTTCCTGGAGATAGGCACGGCAATTGTTCTCCAAAGATGTATTTCCATTTACCTCATTGGTGAAGTAAATAGGAGTCCTGCTTCAAATAGTGAAGAATAATAAAAGTAAAAATAAAAACACTTAATACTAGTCACTGTGATTCAGAGGGTTTGTGATTTACAAACTCTTGTGATTTACAGTTTTAAAAGCTTTTCACAAAACCAGGAAGTTGCAATAATATTTAAATCAATGTCATTCAGATGTCTTTGCAAGGCAAACAAAGCTCTACCAATAGAACAACCAAACCACTGTTCAAATTAATCAGTAGGAACTTGATAAATTTCACTGATGTAGAAAATTAGCACTTTGCATGTTTCCCAGATTTTGATTTCATTTGGGTGTCTGGTCATGAATTATAAGCACTCTTCTTGGACTCAAGCTATTTCACTTGAAATCCATTATTTCTAGCAGAATTATGAGTCTTGTTAGGGAAATGCCAGCTATTTCCATTTTGAGCATCTGCACTGCAGTTCTATTATTAACATGGAGCTCATTTAAAAAGGGGGAAGAATTGGATTTGTGTCTTTGGGGTGGTGGAGGAGGGGCGGGTGGCAGCGACTAGAGCGTCAGTGAAACAAACAAGCTCACAAGGCTGCTTCCAATTGACACAGCTGTCATGTAAATATCTGTCCCTGCTGTATAGCTAAGGGATCCTGGGCTTAAAGACCTTATAGCCATATGTAAACAATGCAATGTTGATGACAGGTTTACAGCGCCGCAGAAAACATGTGCAGCTGTTTTATCCTCATTCCTATAGTGAGATACAAATGTTCAGGAGGCAGATCACAGATGCTTAGAACTGAGTTTTAAAAGCTTACAGGGCTAGTTTTGCTTTTGTGATGTGCTTCATATCGCTGCCTTCCGGGTCATGCCATAACTAACAGCCCACGGTGTGAACACTTCTGTGCAGGCTCCTTGCTGGGTCTCTCACTCCCTCTTTCTTCCTTTCCTCCAGCTTCAGACCAATTGTTTCCCCTGAGTAGCAGTTAGGCAAAGCATCTCTTTCACTACTGGATGCAGAGAAAATGCCTGACCCATGCCGCTGCATGCTGCATTGATCAGAGGGCTCCCCAGATTAAAGAATTGAAGAGGCTAATGCCAAGATAGGTCATTTACTCACTTCTCTGCTTACTGCTCTCTTCTCTTCATTGAGTTCTTTCCAGTATTGAGTCCAGGCTATTACAAAAGAATCAAACAGCAAAGTATTGTTTCGGCCAAGGTTCACTTAGTAAAAGTGAAGGCACCTGTGGATGTGACATGGAAAACAATTACTATGCATATGCCAATTTGGAGAAGAAGAATTTTGCTTTCCCTTTCAATTTTCCAAATTAAAACTGAGGTGACTGTGCACATTTTTCAGGCCAATAAATCCCTCTTGTTGACCTCTGGATACTTACCTGGATGCTTTAGGTTAGCATAGTATTAATATATGACAGTCTGAATTATTTAAAGCCCAAAATTATTTTACGTTTTCTAATCACATTATATGTTTATGGACATAAGTCAAATAGCAAGGCTGACTTTTAAACACATTTTTTCTCCCCTTATTTGGGCCATTTTCAAAAGAAGCAGTTAGATTTTTAAGGTCTACTATCAGACTACATTAATTTAAATCCAGACATAATCATTTATTAAATCTGAGATTTTGGGCAAGTCATTGAAGCTATCTAAGCTTAAAATTTTTTATTATAAAATGGAGATGATAATAGTACTCATGTCTAATGGTTATTTTGAGGATTAACCGGACAATCCATACCAAGTCTTTAATTTCTGGAACATAAAAAGCACCAATAGATATGAACTGTAATTATGATTTTCATATTTTGAAGAATATTGATGTAAGTTAAAAACTCTTACAAAAAGAAAAAAAAAAACTTACCAATAATGCATGCATGTACAATTTCCAAACTGTTAACTCTGTAAACTCTGGAGACTTACACCCAATTAAAATCTCCCCCGAAAACCACCATCTTTTCTGGATCCAAGATAATGTATATTGGCCAGGAAATCTCCCCTCCCCTTCCATAAATCTAGAATTATTACTATTTTCTCAAAAACGCTGGTGCAGAGATCCAAATGAAAGCAACTCAGAATTTGGAGAGTTCCTACTTTTATGGCAATGAGTAGAAAGCTCTAACTGATGTTCCTAACATGTTGGGTTGTTCAGTAGTATGAGGCCAAATGCTTAGTTACAAACTGAGTCAAAAAAGTTTTTGTAGACAAGAATTGGAATTTAAACACACTGAGAATGTTGTTTCTTTGGAAAAGTTTGTTTTGAGTTCCAACAATTGATACGTAAGTCAACCTGGGACCACAACACCTTCATGAAGTGATCAATTACTGAGACTCCATAAAATAAGGCTTTTTGTAAAAATGTTCCAAGGACCCACAGAAAGAAAAATCCATTTATATTTTAAAATAAGTAAAGGAATGTAATGGGGATGCATTTTTTCCTGTCTTTTTTTTTTTTTTAACAGTCTTTATTTTTTCAGAGGAGCTTTAGCTTCACAGCAAAATTGATCATAAAGTACAGTGTTCCTATATACCAGCTACCTGTACACACACACAGCCTCCCCACAATCAATACCCCACATCAGAGTGATATTTTTATTGTAATCAATGACCTATATTGACACATTATTATCACTCAAGTCCATAGTTTATATTGGGGTTCACTACTGGTGTTGTATTAATACTTTCTATGGGTTTTTAAACATTTTTGTGGGTTTTGACAAATGTGTTACATGATCACCTTTATAGTATCATACAGGGTAATCTCATTGCCTTGAAAATCCTCTGTGATCCGTGTATTTAACCTCCCTCCCTCTTAATCCCTGGCAATCACTGATTTTTTTAAAATTGTCTCCATAGCTTTACCTTTTCCAGAATGTGATATATTTAGAATCAAACAGTAAGTAGCCTTTTCAGATTGGCTTCCTTCACTTGTTCACATGCATTTGAGATTCCTCCATGTCTTTTCACGGCTTGATAGCTCATTTATTTTGAGTGTTGAATAATATGATTGATTGGTTTATTTCTCCATTCACCTACTGAAGGACATCATGGTTGCTTTCAAGTTTTGGAAATGATTAATAAACATGCTATAAACATCAATGTGAAGGTTTTTTTCATGGACATAAATGTACAGTTCATTTAGATAAATACCAAGGAACACAGTTGTTGGATTGTATAGTAAGATAATGGAAGAAACTGCCAAACTGTCTTCCAAAATCGCTGAACCATTTTGCGTTCCCATTAGCAATGAATGAAAGTTATTGTTGCTCTACATCCTTGCCAGCATTTGGTGCTGTCAGTGCTTGAGGTTTTGGCCTTTCTAATAATTGAGTATCTGATTGTTGTTTTAAGTTGCAATTTTCTAATGGCTTATGAAGCTGAGTACCTTTTCATATACTTACTGGCCTTCTGTATACCTTCTTTGGTGAGGTGTCTATTCAAGGTTTTTGCTTATTTTTTGATCGAGTTGTTTGTTCCCTTTTTTTCTTATGCCTTTTTAAAAATTTCAATATATTGGGTAAAAATGTTTTTGATTACATATTTTGCTTTTGTAATGCTTGAGTCAGGGTTATAAGTGTGTGCATCATCCAGAGTACCCATTAGGTAGGTTTTTGCCTACCTCCTCCTCCCCCCTCCCCCACTGCTTGACTTCCACTGAGTTTTACTCCCCTCTGTGAAAGTGTGTGCTGATCAGTTAGTTCCAATATAATAGTGAGTACATGTGTTGTTTGTTTTTCCGTTCTTTATATACATCACTTAGGATAATGGTCTCCAATTCCGTCCAAATAGTTGCAAAAGGCATTAATTCATCCTTCTTCATGGCTGAGTAGTATTCCGTGGTAAACATATACTACCTTTTGTCAATCCACTCATGAATTGATGGGTACTTGGGTTGATTTCACATCTTTGCAATTGTGAATTCTGCTGCAATAAACATTCAAGTGCATGAGTCTTTTTGATAAAATGACTTCTTTTCCTTTGGGTAGATACCCAGTAGTGGGACTGATGGATCAAATGGTAGGTCTACTTTTAGTTCTGTGAGGAATCTCCACACTGTTCTCCATAGAGGTTGTAATAATTTGCAGTCCCACCAACACTGCATAAACATTCCTTTCTCTCTGCAGCCACATTAACATCTATTGGTTTTTGACTTTTTGATAAAAGTCATTCTAACTGGAGAAAGGTGATATCTCATTGTGATTTTAATTTGCAGTTCCCTGATGATTAGTGACGTTGACCATTTTTTCATATGTT
>NW_012141635.1:7163119-7165266 GCF_000956105.1 Propithecus coquereli
TTAAAGAAAGAGTGAGTTTAACAACAGTTTAGATATAGATAAAGGGAGTAGGAAAAGAGAAAAGCTGGTTAAAAGAAAATATCAAGAATGAAGGAGAAACAAAAGAAAAAAAAAATACAAAAGAAAGTAAGGAGTATAGGAGCTATATTTAGAGTCTATTTAAGAATTTGAATTCCAGAAGAAAAAGTGATGAAGGAAACATAAGCAATATGTGAAGAGACAATTTTCCAAAACTGAGCACATCAAGTTAAAGACTCATGAAACCCTATAAACCCCAAGAAATATCAAAGCAGAGGAAACCACACTTACATTAACACTCAAAAACATTAAAAGATAATAAACAAAAAATTACCTAAAGGAAACTAGAGAGAATGACAAGTTATTTTCAAAGTTGTAAGGGTAGACTGATAGCTGGTGTCTCAACAAAAACAGTGAAATCCAGAAGACAATTGAAGATCTACCCAAGTGCTAAAAAATGCCAACAGTGTTTTGCTATTTAGTTTTAAAATATCCTGCAAAAATAACAATGAAATGCAAACATTTTAAGACAAACAAAAACTGACAATATTTGTCACCAGAACACTTGCACTAAAGTAAAAATAAGAGAGAGTTTGTAAGGCATAAATAAATTGATACTCTATAGAAGATAGGAGAAAATAGGTAAATCTAAATGAATATTGACAGTATAGAACAGTGATAACAAATGATATTGGATTTAAATATACAGTGAGAGATACATTTCTAGAATGACTGCATGAGTCTGCTTGTCTATGTCCATACCACCCTGAGCACACCTGATCTCAGAAGCTAAGAGGTGGCATGAGAAAATTTATCGACCTGTGTCCCATAGAAACAATCATAACTGGTGAAAATTATATTTTAAAAAGCCCAAGCCATTAAAAGTCTCTGGAAATCATCCTAAGGACATATAGCAATGATGAAAGTATTATTCCAGAAAATCTGCTAAATCTTGGTAAGAACAGCAGGAATCTGTGGCTCTTGAGCCAAACCTATACCACCCTCCATCCTCCCACAGCTCAGTGTGACAGGTGTTCCACTCTGAATCAGTGTGACCAAGAATACAGTGTTCCCATGTCTGCCAGTCCCAAGTTATGGCATCTCTCTGGGAGTGACAGGCTGTCCCAGCTCCATGTCATGGGTTTGCTTTCTCTACCCAGCCCCCACTCGTAGAGTGATGGCTCTACCCCAAGCACATCAGGCCGAGAATATTGGGGCACCAGTTGCCTTTGCCCTCATCCAGGCCCTCTCTCCAGCTTGCTTGTAAGTTAGAGATCCGTATCAGGAGAGGCACGATAAGAAACCAGAGGCTACCCCTCCCACATAGTGTCCTGATTATAAAACAGGAGCGCCACTACAAGTTAAAATACAGGCCATTGTCTCTGCCTCCAGCTCCAGAGCATGGGCTCGGAGATTTCACCCAGGTGAAGAGGGAGCTTAAAAACAGGGAATTCCTAAGCATTCTCCAAAGTAACTATTTTTTTAAAAACACTGAATGTCAAGAAATTCAAGACTAAAGGAGCTTAAATAACAACAAAGATTTTGGTGATAAAACATAAAACAAGCCTCAATAAATTTAAAATCCTTGAAATTAAACAAAGATTGTCCTCCAACTCCAATTGAATAAAATTAGAAATTAATACGAGAAAAAAATTTGGAAATTTTAAAAGATTATAAGGAATAAAATGAAAAGGTGTATGCTTATGAATTAAATAACTTAGATAAAATGGATAACTTCATAGAAAAATACAAAGTACAAAACTGACTCCAAAAAATGTAGAAAATATGAATAGACTTATGAGAAGTATTAGGAATTTAAAAACTATCTACAGAGAAAAGCCTAAGTCCAGGTGAACTTAAATTCTACCAAATTAAAAAAAATAACTGATATCAATTATTCACATACTCTTTAAAAAAAATAGAGGAACATTTTGAAACCTATTCTATGAGGCCAGTATTACCCTGATGCCAAAATCATAAAGAGATATCACAAGAAAACTACAGACTGATATCCTTGATGAATATAGTTGCAAAAATCCTTAACAAATTACTAGCAAACATATAATAAGATTATATTATACATAAGATCAGAAGGACCTTTTTTCCATAAAATCAGAAACAAGATAAGG
>NW_012141635.1:7165316-7168355 GCF_000956105.1 Propithecus coquereli
GTCATTTGAAAAAGGAGAAATAATTAAGAACTCAGGTTACATGATTAAGAACTTTTGAAGGCATCTGGATTTGTGGATTTTGTGTGTCTCTAAGAAACCTAATGAAATTAAAAGATACCTTTCAGCTCTGAAAGAAACATTTACTTTACCTAAATAAATCCATTAATAAGGTCAAAATCAATTAATATTATTAGAGATAGCCTCCTTCAAGAGTTGGAGTTTTCAAATATTTCTATTTATAATGTGGTTCTAGTGGAGACATTATGAGCAATGTGTCTACCTTAAAGGAAATTCTCAAGACATATTAAACTTCATAGTGTATGTAGTTCTTCTAGTTTCACATTTGATAGACTCATAGCCTTGCATTTGTTGTAAAAAGACTGGTTATTTACTCTGCTTTAGCTTGTGACTTTAATTTGAAAGTTTCCATATCCTGGTTGATACTGGTAATTTTCAGTATGTGCTAGAAATAATGACTATGTTTGTGACACATTGAATGTTTTTATACTGTGCCCTCTCTCTAATGGGGTCACAACATATTTAAACACAAGGAATTTGTAGTCACTCTGCTATCTACAAACAAAAGAGGATACACAGAATTTTAGTGTGAAATCCTAATAAAATTGAATTTCTTATTCCTAATGCCAGATACAGGTAGTGGAAAAAAATTGATAGAATAAATTGAGTCTTCCTTAATAGAAGGACTTCTCCTGGAACAAGGTTTTATATATCATGGGTACATAAAATCAAGAAAGAAATGTTTCAAACTGCTAATTTATTATGTATGCATTATATTATACTCTATAGCTCAATGGCAGCAGACTAGAGCCCTGCCAAGCTCTGCAGAATGCCATCGTAACTGCTCCCTCATGGAATGAAGTATAGAACAAATCTACCAATCCTAATATGTCTGCGCTAATGAGATCTACTTGGTGAAATGCTTGTTCATTAAAAACCTAAGAACAGAAATAATGGGATACATGGGAATTGAAATTTCAAAACATTTCAACACTAACACAGTATAAATCATAGTCAAATCATATTTAATAAATGTACTCAGACCATTTAACCATCATGTAGCCAGGGGTCCTGCAGTAAATACATTCTGTCCACCTCACTTCTAGGACATAAAATCCAGGCAAGGCCTTAATTAGATAGTGACTGGGGAACAAGAGGTGACAGCCAGTAATGGATTCACAGCAGAGGGAAGCATTTTGCTATCTTTCCAATACCGTTGCTATACACAAATTAATGCCAAATCCAAACCAAATAAATATTCATTTGATTTTAACTTATGTTTTTCAGTTATGCAAACATTTATTTTCAAGGAGCAAGAAGTTTTTTGTTTTATTTTTTAATCAAGAGCACAGAAAAAGCACCAAAACCAAAAAAATTCCTATATTCTTCCAGAGAAATTTGAAAGCCCCCAACCCCATCCTATAATTTTATAGTATTAGAAATTACTCTTTACTAGATCCTACAGGGGAATATATCATGCCAAAAAGGTAAAATGATGCTTACTTTGTCAGTTAAGTAATGACCTGGAAAAGGGAAAGAGAAGAGGGAAGGAAAAATAAGTTTATTGAGTATCTTTTAGGTTTCAGATATTTTCATACTTAATATTTTATTAACTAGGTATCCCAGGCATTATTATTATGATCACCTCCACTTTAAAATGAAAGGTAAAAAAGTATGGGTCAGAAAAGGTAGTGAA
The DNA here is from genome assembly GCF_000956105.1 of Propithecus coquereli. NCBI lineage: Eukaryota > Metazoa > Chordata > Mammalia > Primates > Indriidae > Propithecus > Propithecus coquereli. Next base: position 7,167,031 of record NW_012141635.1, read on the forward strand.
TTTGCTTATAGTGATGGGCCATAATTCGTCTGTTTAAATAAATATTTAATGAGTAGTTACTATGTGCCTGGCATTATTCATAGTGCTAAAGACATAGTGGTGATTCACAAAGTTATGTCTATATTAAAATAGAAAACTAATAAAAATAAAGATCATTACAGATTGTGATAAATGCTATATGACAAATAAAGAGGGTGTTGTCACAATGAAGAATGGGAAGTGAGAAAGTCTCTTAAGTTGGATAAACAGGCAAGTTTGTTTTCAGGAAGAAATATTTCAGCAAAGATAAGGATGTAAGGGAATTAATCATGTGGAAAGCTCTGGTAATAGTGTTCCAAGATGAACAATAAATACAATAGTATGAGAGGTAGGAAGGTGTTGGGTATGTATGAGGAATAGAATGACTAATCTTGTGGGAGTCAGTGAGTTAAGGCGAGTTAAGGAAAGATTAGTTAAGGTAAGTTTGAATAAATAGGTCATTGGTAGGTCTTATAGGACCTTGTAAAACATGATTGAGTATTTGGTTTTTATTATAAATGCATTGAGAAGATGTTGATTTTTTGTTTGTTTAGTTTTAGATTTTTAAAGATATTGCTTACATTGATTTTAAAAAGCAGATTGCAGAGCTTCTGCTTTTGGTAATAGCTAACAACTTATTGGGGAATAACACCTCTGCTGAGCACAGCAAGAAAAGATAGATGAGATATAAAAATCATCTGCTTGAATATCTTAAAGAGCTAACAAAGCATGAGAAATGATAGGTCTTGAACCCCTTAGAAGAGGATAACCCAGGTAAGTGAGCCAGACATCTGGAACAGCTTTTCTGCAAGAAGCTAAGCCAGAAGAAGCATTTGGGAGATTGAGGAATTGAGCAGAAATTTTAAAGCCTTCTGGAGCTCAGAGAACAAAGACTGTACTTCAGTGTCTGCCAAGGATAGGGAATTCTAGTAAAAGTGCAAAACTTTTGATTAAGACTCTGAATGACTATAACTTATTTGTAAGTATGAACCAGAAAGAGATCAGCCATGAAATCTACTAAAGCCCAACTTCAAATACTTTCAATTCCTATAATTTTATTAAAATGATCTGTGATTGCTAGTGGCTCAGATTGTCTGCCAGAAGCAAAAGCAACCCTTCACTAGATGAAGATGACATTCTCCTAAGCTTCAGTTTTTTTTTTTTACAACTTGTCATATACAATAGCCATACCAGATACAAAAAGAGACCACACAATACAACTAGAACTGTGAGAAATATTATAATATAGAATTAAAAATATAAGGGAGCCAGATTATGGAGTTATCAAAAGTGTACTTTGAAAGAAA
>NW_012141635.1:7168405-7170115 GCF_000956105.1 Propithecus coquereli
AATCATGGAGATTATATATGATTTGGCAAATGTCATGAAGATGTTATACTGGAACTGAACTTTAGAATAAAGTTGTCTGATCCATAAATTAGATCACAGAGGTAAGATAATTTTTAAAGGCACTGAACAATTGAAACATGAGACTAGGAAAAATTATTAAGTGGGCAAATATTGTTGGTCAGTAAGCTCTAATCACTTTAAGGCTAAGGACTATACTATCATTGCGTGTGTAAACTTGTGGCTAGACATAATGCCTAGCTTAGAGGAGAATTCAATAAACATTTGTGGTACCAATGAGTGGATGAATAAATTCTGCATTCTTATCTCCTTTCTGGCATCAAGCTTAAATTTCTAAAATTTCTCCTTTATCTACCAAGTACCTAGATACCTATCTCTGCCCTTTGGCTATCACAATGCTTCACCTGCACAAAACATTCACCTGCACTCTGTAGTTCAAAATTACATTTACTTCCTCCCACAGTCAAAGCATCCTACTGATTTGAGGTTGGTATTAAAATAATGAGATTGTAAAGTAATTTATACTAAGCTGTAGAAGGACTGACATGTTTAATTGCCACAGAATAAATAGAATTTTAATTGCGGCCTTTCTGAATCTAAAATAATGTTTATTTGATAAAATGAATTAGTGGCACTCATCTAAGACAAGGGACACTTCTAGCACTTTGGGAGGCCAAGGTAGAAGGATGACTGTAGCCTAAGAGTTTGAAGTTGCAATGAACTATGATGATGCCACTGCACTCTAGCCCGGGTGACAGAGCAAGACCCTGTCTCAAACTAAACTAAACTAAAATATAAAATAAAATAAAATACAGGGACTTTCTAGATGTATCTTTTGCATACTCCCCAGAAAAGAAGAACCACATCATCTACTCATTCACTGACTTTTGAAGTCTTTGTCAGAGTACAAGAGAATTAGCATTGTTAGCAATCCTCATAATACTGACTTGCTGGGTTCGAAGCACCTTGGGAGCTTTCTGAAATTGCAAATCTCTGCGCCCCACCTCCCAGATATTTGCTTTTCATTCTACAAGGGAAGATATCATGACCCAGTAAGTTTAAGTGACTTACCCAAGGTTATGCAGACAGCTTGAGACCAGCTGGAACTAACTTTTCTAGCTCACATTACAGGGTTCTTTCTATTAAAGAGACTACAAAGATTGAAAACAGCTCTAAACCTTTTGTTAGATCACTGAATTCTTAGTTTTTAAGAAAAAAAAAGACATGTTACTGACAATAGGTATTTTGAAAAGGACTTGACATTTTGATGTGTTTTGCTGATGTGGTTAATAGGAAAGCATCTCACACAGAATGCATTTATGTTTGTATAATTGGTTGAACCATGGAATATGTTTCATGGGTGTGAAGACTTATGTGTTTTACTCATCATTTTTACACAGCACCCCCTGTCCATAATGGATTCTAATGATTGAATAGTTAAATTAATACTAATAATAATAACTGAGCTATTATTATGTGCCAGTACTATTTAAAACCATATACATGGTTTGTGTCATAAAAAATTCAAGAGGTAGGGAATGTTATTAGATATGAATTAGTGAATAAAGAATAAATAAGGGAATAATAAAAAGAAAAATATAAGCAATTCAGCTACTATTTGGGATTTATTAATTATAGATTATTGGAAATTATACCAAACATTCTAAATGCACAAGAGAATATTCTAAATTG
>NW_012141635.1:7185845-7186424 GCF_000956105.1 Propithecus coquereli
TTGTTTGTCAAAAGAAATCTGATGTATTTGTGTTATTAATACTTGGGAAAAAATACAAAGAAAAACTACAGAAATAAAACTCCCTTTATATTAAATAATGGTTCAGTTCATCTATCGTATGTAGAAATTCTAAATTTGTATGTACCTAATAACACAGCCTTAAATGTGTGAAAAATGTTTGACAATACTTTTTAAATAGACAAATATTCACTTATGGTAATAGAGTTTCATATACCACTCTCAGTAAGAAATAAAAAGCAGACAAAAAATAAAATTTTACAAAAAACTTGAAAATCATAATTAACAATCTTGACCTACCTATGTAGATCACAACAACCAGACACTAGAGTATATATTTTATTCAAGTACTCATAAAGAATATATAAACATTCACCATAGGCTGAGTTATAAAGTAAATCTAAATTTCAAAAGATTTAAATCACACAGAGTATGTTCCAATAATATTGTAATTAAGCTAGAGATCAATATCAAAAAGATAAATGAAAAAATCTTCATTCTCAGAAACCATCAACAAATCTCTAAATAACTCACAGAGCAGAGAAGAAATCATAGCAGAAA
>NW_012141635.1:7188279-7190538 GCF_000956105.1 Propithecus coquereli
CCTTTGGTGAGAGTATAAATTAATAAAATTATATTGTTTAGCAATTTGGCAATGTTTGGTAAAACTATACTTCTCTTAGGAGTTTTATGACTCACCAAGAATTATTTTTACATGTGGAATGAAGCAGGAGACAATGCTTATTTTTTCCATATCTGGTTGGTCCAATACTATATGTTATAAATATCTTACTCTCTCTATTGAATTCTTATCTCCACTATCAAAATTAATTCACTATGCATACCTGGGTGTATTTCTGGACTCCCTTTTTGCTCCTACAGATCTATTTGCCTATATTTATGGCAGTAGCACACTATAGTATTATAGTAGGTCTTGAAGTCAGATAATGTAATTCCCCCAACTTTGTTCTTATTTTACAAAATTGTTTTATTCTTCTCAATCCTTTCATTTCCATGTAAATTTTTAAATCATCTTGTCATTTTTTTTTTTAAGAGGGACTGCTATGATTTTGAATTCTATTCAATCTAAAAATCAATTTGGGAAAAGTGGACAATTTAACAATGTTGTGTCTTCAAAACCATGAACATAGTATATACCTTCATTCATTTGATCATCTTTAATCGCTTTCAGAAACATTTGCCAGTGGTGAGGGTGAGATGTTCTGTTCAGTGTAGAATGTTTAGCAGCATCCCTGGCCATGAGATGCCAGCAGCACCTCCCCACCCAGTCATTACAATCAAAATGACTCCAGACATTGCCGAATGTCCCCTGGGTGACAAAATTACTCTTGATTGAGAACCCCTAAAGGAAAGAAATAGAGCAAGTTTGGTATTAACAAAATGAAAGACGTATTAACCAGTGGCAATAAAAACCATCAACTCTGGATGGACTAACAAAACAAGAATAACAACAACAACAGTTTGGGAGAGTAAAAAATAGGTAGGAAGATTTTGAAGAGAGTCAAAAATGGGTATGGAGTCATTTTCCTGCTTTTGGTGTTTTTGCCTAAGTGTGAACTACAGTTACAACATAACTTGGGAGTGGAAGCTCCTACAGAAAATTCACGATTTTACTGTCTGGGTTACCAGGGGGCAGCAGCCATGGTCATTGCCAAAGGAGAGAAATAGAGGAGGGCAACTCCAACTGGTACAGACTGAATTGTAACCCCTCCGGCAGCCCTCCAATATGTATGTTGAAGTCCTTATCACCAATGCTACCATATTTGGAGATAGGGCCTTTAAAGGAGATAGTTAGGGTTAAATGAGGTCATAAGGGGGGGCCCTAATCTGATAGGACTATCGTCCTTATAAGAAGAGATCTCCCTCTCTCCAAGCACACACAGAGGAAAGACCATATAAGGACACAGTGAGAAGGTGGCCTTCTGCAAGCCAGGAAGAGAGCCCTCCCAAGAAACCCACCTTGATGACACCTTGATCTGGGAATTTCAGCCTCTAAAACTATAAGAAAATAAACTTTTGTTGTTTCAGCCACCCAGCTTGTGGTATTTTCCTATGGCAGCCTGAGTAAATTAATATACCAACTTCTTTGTGTAAACTCTGACAAAGTCTCTTGCTGACCAATACATCACACATGTATGTATGTACGATTCAAAGTAGTTTGTAGTTAAAGGCTGAAAATTCAGAACTGAGACTGGAGGCGCCATCCACCAAAGAAGAGCCTTCTGCACCTTGAAAGAGGCCTCCTGCCTCTTGCCCCTTCACAGCCGTCAGCAGGCCTTGCCCCTGCGGAGATGAGCGCAGAGCTCACAAGTCTCCTGCAGGTAGGAGGCTCTCTCTGCTGTCTGACTCAGCCTTCAGCCTTAGGCAGGCTGCTGTTTTGCATTCAGCTGAAGGTTTCATAGACTGCAGAGGGCTCAGTGCAGCCATGAGAAAGAGCAGCACAGTGGGTGCTGACTATCTCTGTGGCTGGGCTCTTCAGTATTCACTCTTTCCAAGCCCACACATTGCTAGTAAAACTTTGTAAATTTGGGATGGTTTCTCCTTTTCCCTTTTTCCTCCATCCCCCCAGGGATAAGAGCAGCCATGTGAAATTATTAACACTTATCATATTATTTAGCTTTCCAATTTTTTTGTTTTCTCATGGGTTAAAAAATAAACGTTGTAAAAGTTATTTCATGTTGCGCTCAATGTTAGTTTGAGTGTGATAAGTTTAATAATATAGTTTATTAAATAATAATTTTGGTGTTTATATTATTTTCCTTACAAAGCAAATATTTCATGCTTCTTTCCTCTATCTGTAACAAAAATGAAAGGATAAAAAGTTGTATCTAGAAAACAGATA
>NW_012141635.1:7190588-7191615 GCF_000956105.1 Propithecus coquereli
TATTAGACAAAAAATAAATAAATGAATAAACAGCTCAATAATCAATAATAAGCATGCATTTCAAGAATTTTAAACAAAGTCATGGAAATTAAACAACCTGCTGCCAAAGGATTATTTAGTCAATATTGAAATTAACATGGAAATCAAAAGATCCTTCAAACTGAATGACAAAGGGGACTCAAGCTATCAAAATCTATGGGATTCAGCAAAAGCAGTCCTAAGGGGAAAAATCATAGCCTTAAATATCTACATCAAAAAGACAGAAAAATTACAAATTAACCATCTAATGACGCATCTCAAGGAACTAGAGAAGGAAGAGCAAACCAAACCCAAAACCAGCAGAAGAAAAGAAATAACTCAGGTCAGAGCAGAACTAAATAAAATGAAAAACAAACAAAATACAGAAGATCAATGAAACAAAAAATTGATTCTTTGAAAAGATAAAATTGATAGCCCTCTTGCTAGATTAACCAGGAATAGAAGAGAAAGGACCCAAATAAGCTCAATCAGAAATGAAAAAGGAATTATTACAATGATACCACAAAAATACAAAATATTGTCTGTGAATACTATGAAAATTTCTACACCTGTAAACTCAAAAACATAGAGAAAATGGACAAATTCCAGAAAACACACAACTTCCCAAGACTCAATCACGAAGAAATAGAATGCCTGAACAGATTAATAATGAGCAAAGAGATTTAAGCAGTAATAAAAACATCTTTCAACAAAAAAGAAGCCCCAGACCAGATGGATTCACAGACGAATTTTACTAGACCTACAAAGATGAGCTGGAACCGATATTGCAGATATTATTTCATAACATCAAGAAGGAGGGAATCATCCCCAACTTATTCTTCAAAGCCAGTATCACTTTAATACCAAAGCCAGGAAAGAACTCAACAACAACAACAACAACAAAGAAAACTACAAACCAATATGCCTTATAAATACAGATGCAAAAATCCTCAATAAAATACTAGCAAACTGAATTCAAGAGTACATCACAAAAATAATCCACTATTAC
>NW_012141635.1:7195895-7212180 GCF_000956105.1 Propithecus coquereli
GGGACTTGGTCAAAGTAACCAGCTAAATGATGGCAGAGCTGAAATGAGAGTCTTCTTAGACCCACAATTCTATGTTATTTACACCATACTAGATAAGAATGTAGGTTTTGGAGTTAGGCAGATATGAATTCAAATCCTGGCTTTGCCACTTACTAGCTGTGTGACTTTCCGTAAGTTACTGGTGATCCTTGAACCTCAGTTTCCTTATTTATGAAACGGGAATAATAATAGTGTCGAATTCTCTGTATTATTGTGAGGATTAAATAAAAAGGCTCCCAGTACAGTGCTTTCATGTAGCACTTAAAACATCACAATAGTAGTAGTCATTGATGTCATTATTATTATGTACTCTCTTTATCCAAATATGAGCAATGAGCTTGCTTCTCTGTATAAAGAATAAAATATAACTGATTAATTTCCCACAAAGCAATTAATCAGCAATTCCAAAGAAAGGTTGTCATAATGAAATTTGCTGTCTATTTCAAGATTAAGGAAAGCTTTGTATGGTTATTAAAAGCATGATTCCTTTCCTTAAGATATTAAAAGTTCTGTTTTTTTTCAATAATAATTAATGTAGTTAGTGGTACAAGAGAGGCAATATTTACCATGTCCTGGATTAAGTAAAACTCTGGTTGTATAGCTAGCCTGCACAATTTAAGTAGATCTCTTTATTTTGTGTGAGGGATTTCTAAAGAACAAAGAATTCAGATGTTTGCAGAAGATTTTCAGAATGCTTGAATGCAAACTCAATACTCTCGAATAAAATCGAGAACCAGATTAAATTCATGGAGAGCACTGCTACATAAAACATGTTATGTTTTCTTTTGTTGATAAACCATGGATACCCACAAAAGTCATTAGTGAGTTTTTAAAAACCCCTTTAGTTACATAATCTCCTGTGTGATTTTAGGGGTTGATTTCAAGGAAAGTGAGATCACATTTGGAGCTGACAGTATAGGAGTGGTTATGAGAAAGGTGATCATCGGAGACAAAGGAAAGAATGAAATTACCCCAGGAGGGCAAAGACCCCAGGCTAGGTCCTTAGAGAAAGCCTAAATATGGGAATCAGCAGAAACAAAAAGAGCTCCGGAAGGAGACAGCATGCAAGGGGAAAGAGAAAAGAGTTTCATCTTGGAGGCAAGGAAGGTTTTACCGAAGTAGACACCAGCAATGTCAAATACTGCAGCACTAATGCTGACAGAACTTCATGTAGCAGGTGCTTAGGGATCAGAAGGGAAGCTAGTAGACAGATTAGCCTCCACGCTCTGTTTTCAGAGTTAGAATACCATACCATTTTTATTTAGATTGTATTGTATCGCTGCAGTCCCCAACCTCCAGGCCACGGACTGGAACCTGTCCACGGTACTGGTCCGTGGCCTGGTCAGAACCAGCCTGCACAGTAGGAGGTGAGTGGCCAGCCAGTCAGTGAAGCTACATCTGTGTTTACAGCCGCTCCCCATCACTCTCATCATCGCATAAGCTCCACCTCCTATCAGAGCAGCAGCCACATTAGATTCTCATAGGAGCATGAACCCTACTGTGAACTGTGTATGTGAGGGATCTAGGTTGTGCACTCTTTAGGAGAATCTAATGCCCGATGATCTGAGGTGGAGCTGAGGCGGTGATGCTAGCACTGCGGCACGGTTGCAAATACAGATTATCATTAGCAGAGAGACTTGATGGCACAATAAATGACATGCACTTGAATAATCCCCAAACTATCCTTTCCTTACCTCCCCTCCCAACCCCGTCCGTGGAAAAATTGTCTTCCATGAAACTGGTCCCTGGTGCCAAAAAGGTTGGGGACTCCTGTTGTATCAGGTATAACTTGAGCAGATTAGGGGGGTAGTAGCAGAAATTATGAGGGAGAGGGAAGGCTAAAGGCCTCCAAGCCATATTGGGTGCCAAAGCTATTCAGTGGAAAGATTGAGTTGTATGAAAATAAGAAAAAAGCATGGTCAACTTTAATACAGTGACTGTTGGTGACCTTTTCAATGAGAGAGGAGTCAGGGAATTAAATACGGTGGTGAAATAGAATGTTTGGTAGGAAGATGTCAGGAAAAAAGAAAGATAAAATGATAGCTTGATAGAGGGAGAAAGAGAAGAAGGCGGGCAGAGTGGGTGAGCAGCAATGATGACATGTGAAATCAGAGAGGTTTACAAATGGCAGGAATCCACGTTAGCTGTCATCGACTGTATCACAGAGGTAGGAGGCAGAGTGAGCTAAGCGTGAGTGCTCTGAACTGCAGTTACGAATTTCAAATGAGTGGAAAGTGTTAGGATTGTCTGTTGTAAAAGGTAAGCTAGGGAGTTAAGTAGGGGTGAATAAGAGGAATGAGGAACCCGTGGAAGGCCTGGCTGAGGTTGAGCAATAACCACAAATGGCATTGAACCAAATTAAGTCGTATGATTTTAACAAATGACCCAATAAGGCAGAGTCTATTATTATGTTGAGCAATAAGACCTCACAATGGATCATTGAGTTGGAAGTTAATCTTTGAAAGCATATCTGAAGTTCCTTTCATAGCTTTAGCTGCTGCCTCTAGACAGCATTTAAACAGGGATAGCTTACAGACAGATGAACATAATTTTAACATTCAATCAAAAAGCTATACTTTGTTTTCACAGAAAAAATAATATGAATCCTTTTTTACTTCAATGAACTTATAATGTAGAGATGTCCATATATAATGTATGTAAAGACATCATGGTATCTTTATCAATTAACTATTGCTGGTTATTTATAAACCAGAATGTGGTTTAACTTCCCTTAATTGGAGAGATGGTAATAATTGTTATCAAAATTATTTATTCATTTCAATTTGTATTTTCTAAGTGCCCACTGTATGCCAGGTCTTATATAAGATCCTGAGGATATCAAGATGAGGAAGCTGGAATTGTACAATTGGAATTAGAATTGGAATTATTTGAATTTTAAAGATCTCACAATATAGATAAGGAGATAGATTGAAAAGATATAAAATGTGTGGGGCACTATGATTATTGCATGCCCTAGAAACCATGGAACACAGCATTTGTATGGATCTATGGAAGTTTGGGAGCCCTAGTAAGAAAGTGATGGTCCCTAACAAGCCTGGAGTGCTATCTTTGTGTCAGGCTCATAGATTTTCAAGCAGAGAGGGACAGTTGTATCAGGCAGGGCTCATGTTCGTTTCACAGATAAGAAAGGTGAGGCTCACAGGAATACGATAAAAGTATGCACTGTACACAGATCAAAGCAGCAGGACCACATTCCAGCCATGTCTGTCAGATTCACAGCATTTGCTTTTTACCTTTCTCCAGAAATAATTTTTGCAGATACATATCTATAATGGTTACATTATAATACAGACAGAATATGCACTAATTTTGATTTTATCTGTTTTTGTTTAGAAGAAAAAATATCCCTCAAATTCAAAAAGATAGAATGAAATAAAAACTAAATGACAGACTAGAGGGAAATAACAATGAACAAAATATATGTATATGAGAGAAATGATGCAAATTTATTAAAATAGCTCGACTTGTCTTTTGTCCATTTGTCAAAAATAACTATACTAAAATTATAACTATTAAGTAAGAGATTAGCATAGTGATAGTTTGTGACAATATCAACTAGAAAAATAAAAATAAGCTCTTTGCAGTCTCACTTGTTGTCACATCTCTGCTTATATTGAGAACTGCCTCAATTTATGATCAGACTATTCTATCTCAAAAATATTGAAGTTATGGATTTTTTTTCCCTGCATTCTTTTGGCAGGCTCCCAAACTCACAATCAAGTAACTTACCATCAGCTGGTCTTCATTAGTAAATCTGCCATGACCCATCCAGTTATGATGCTTAGAAACAGAAAGACCAGGACATACCATTTCCTCCATTAAAGTTGCTAACAAATTAAGCATGAAGAGAAATTACTGCAATGTGATGAAAATAAGAACAAGGTAATTAAAATGAGATCATTTAATAATGTACACCTTAGGTGAGAGGAGAATGAACTTCTAAAACATAAGCCATTATGCCACAGCAGATGTGAAGGAAGTAAAAAAAATCCCACAAATGCTGTATAACCCTGGAGCTCTCCTAGTGCAACCAAGCAACAGATCCTTTGATGAAAAGTGATTTTTATCAACCTTATGAACTGGGCACATAAACAGAAAAGCAATTATAATACTGACCCATTATAGTGGATGAAAACATCCACAGTCAAAAATGGATGACATGAATAAAAGAACATTTAAAAATGTCTACTTGGGGGCCAGGCGCGGTGGCTCACGCCTGTAATCCTAGCTCTCTGGAAGGCCGAGGCGGGCGGATTGTTTGAGCTCAGGAGTTCGAAACCAGCCTGAGCAAGAGCGAGACCCCGTCTCTACTAAAAAGAGAAAGAAATTAATCAGACAACTAAAAATATATAGAAAAAATTAGTCGGGCATGGTGGCGCATGCCTGTAGTCCCAGCTACTCAGGAGGCTGAGGCAGGAGGATTGCTTGAGCCCAGGAGTTTGAGGTTGCTGTGAGCTAAGCTGATGCCGCGGCACTCTAGCCAGGGCAACACAGTGAGACTCTGTCTCAAAAAAAAAAAAAAAATGTCTACTTGGGTATTTTCCATCAAGCAAAAGAAATTGGAAGAGAAGTTTCTAGATTGTCTATGAGCAAAAGCAAGAAGATAAGTAAGCTAATTACAGTCTAGAAATTACTTAAAAGGCCTGGTCTTCAAGGAATGAACTTTCCATTAAGGGACAGGTTCTTCCTTAGCACGCGCACGAAAGCTCTAAACACACAGTTTATTTAGTTTCTTGTTTTGTGTTTTGTTTTCTCTAGAACACTGCAGCTGAAAGAAAAGAAAAAAAAATCAAGAAACCTCAGGCATAAGACATAAGACCCTCAACTCCAGTCTCACAGAATTCACTGCATGAAATGATCTATACCCTTAGTGAATGAGGGTTTCAATAGTCAACTTACCATACATTTTTAAAAACTTTTAAATTTCTTTCTAATCCATGTTTCATGGAACAAAAATATTCAGAGGAGATTAAACTTCTCTAATAGCACAATTGGAAAGGAGACCAGCCTGAATGAATAGAATATCACTTGTATATAATGTCTTAAATTAAATTTTATTTCCTGACCTAGAATTATATATGCATAGAATTAATGCTGGAAAATTGAGGTCCTTACACACTGGCATTACTATATGGAAGAGAATTATTTATCTATGAGTACATTACATAAAATTTGGTGAGACCAAGATACTTCAATAGATTAAAATTGTGTGATTAAACCTGTGTATTAAATTTGGGTTTGCTCAATAAGAGTGCATAGTACCATAGAGTAAATGGTGGTTCTGACTAAGGCAGAATTCAGACACATAAGGAATCTGTGAGGTTGAAATTAATGAGGTTTTATAACAAGATGCCCAGGATATTTGTGTTTATATGACAGCTTAAGAATAAATTTCTTTAAGAGGGTGTTCATCCAGATATTGGTCTCTTCTTTCTCCATAGCTTGTAATCACAGCTCTTTTGCACCTACAGTGTGCCTTCATTTGAATGCTTATTCAGTGCTTACTGCACATGGATTTCATTAAATAATCAGATACTCTTTTTCATATTACTGTGGCTGCTTTTTCCATTTTGAAATAACAATGGCTACAAATACTGATCCATTAAAAGCTAATTCCATTAATAGCTAAGAAATTTTAGTTCCATTAAAAGCTAAGAAATTTATATGCCTCATACACTAAAAACAACAAGAGATAGGTGAGTGGCCAAGGCGAATAAGATATGTAAATTTCACATATGTAATATTTTCCTTCTTGAAATAGAAAGGGAAAATTGGCATTAAAATAATTTTATGAGAAACTCCAACATTGTTGAGAGGGTCTAATTGTCAGCCAGCTCTCCTTTCGGAGTAGAATATGTGAAGGTTATTGTTAAACAGCACAGGCAAACAGGCTATTGCCTTTGTCAGCTTTACAATTTGCAATTTGGGGATACAGGAAAACCAAGAAAAGCAAGAAATATTCCTTTCTGCTTCCCTTTTCATTGTTCTTATTGTTACCAATAGTTCTCATTCCAATTTACAACCCTGCCTCTACTTATGGAGGGATTTAGACTGAGTTTGTTGGTTCTGAAAGCAAAATATCATGCTAATGAACCACTAAAAAGAAAGCTGGTCTAATTATAGCCAAATGATGCAAAATAATCTTACTTATGATTGCCCCTGATTAGGTGTAGGCTGCTGTGCTCACTGCAGGGGGCTGTAGATTATCACTGAAATGCAAGGTGCCCATGGACTGCCAGGAGAGGAACAACTTGCAGAAAACAAAGTACTGCAGTTGTATTTTATTATTTTGTTGTAAAGTCATGTACTAATTGCTTATACCCAGTAGCTTGAACTTGGCAATGTTCTATTAATACTTATTGGTAAATTGATCAATAAATAAATATTAATCAACTGATAATTAAGTATTCACCCATAGGCCACTGTAATATTATAGTCAGGCTTTGTTTGCATTGAAGGAACAAAGATTTGTTTAAGCTACTACCAACAAAGAGTGATTTATTTTAAATTCAAAGAAAATCTCATGGAACTCTAATGCCAGGAACCACAATGGTGTGGGTCTCAGCTCTAGTTCTGAAGTGACTCTACAGAACTCACTGAGCTTTTAGAGACCTTCAGTCCAGTGACCTGCTATCACTTCCCAGTCACCCTAAATGGGAATGCTTCTTTCTTCCTCACATTTATTTGCCTTCCTCTGCGGACTTCTAGTTTCTTCTCTCTCTACTCCTTGTCACAGTCTCTTTCAACTACAGCCCTATTTCATGATCTTTCAGATGCAGGCTTCATTGCTTTTTGGCAATTCTTCTTTTGTTTCCTGGCTCAGATGTCTAGAGGAAATCTGACTAGCCAAAATCATCTTTTCAAGTCAATCTACGTTTGTAACAAGTCACATCTCGGACTGGGCAGCTATGCCCGTGGCCCACTGGTGGAGATGTTTCCCTAATAAATGATGGAGAAGGGCTAGACATCATAATTGACATATCTCATACACATATTCATTAATTGAGAATATACTCAGTGTAGACACTATTCTAGGAGCTGGAGATACAAAAGTGAATAAGACAAATATGGTCCCTAAGATTTTCAGTAGTGATAAGTGCTATGCAGAAAATTATAATAGAAGGATGGGGAGGAGAAAAACTGGTAGTTTGGTTAGATGGGGTGAGCAGAGAAGGATTCTCAGAGCAGGTGACATTTAAACAGGCACCCGAATAAATGAATATGAGAAGCTAATCATAGGAAGATCAAGGTGAGAATATTTTGAGCAGAGGACACAGATGGGGCAAAGGTCCTGAGGCAAGAAGGAACCTGACATGCTCAAGAATTTTTTCAAAGGTCATAATAGTTAAAGACTGCAGTCAAGAAGGAGGATGACATGCAATTGGTCAGTGGGGTCAGCAGGGGCCAGATCCTGTTGATTTTTTCAATCCAAGATAAGGTGATTGGCTTTTATTCTAAGTGAGATGGGAGCTGCTGGAATGACATAATCAAATAATCTTAGCTCTCAAAATTAAAAATTATGTTTAATAATGGTCATATTTTTAATTTATTTTAATTCAATTTATATGTATCTAAATGGCCAATAAAACTATGAGAAGGTGCTCGACATAATTAATCACCAAGAAGATGCACATTAAGAGTGAAATCCTATTGCATACCCAACAATTTCATTCCTAGGCACTTAATAAAAATGTGCATGTATGTGCACCAAAAGAATGTTTGCAAGCCCCAAACTGGAAACTATCCAAATACCCTTCGACAGTAGAATGAATAAATATATTGCGGTATACGCATGTCATACCACTATGGAGCAGGGGTTGGTAAACTATGGCCTGTTGGCCAAATACAGCTCAAGGCCTCTTTTATCACTGGCACTTCAGCTAAGAATGAATTTTACATTTTTAAAAGGTTTTAAAAACAACAACAAAAATGTACCTACTACGTAAAAACAGACAAAATCAACCTATGTTTTTAGAAGTCAGGTTAACGGTTACTCTCCACCAGGGTAGTAACTGGAAGAGAGGACGAAGCAATGCTTTCGAAGAGCTGCTAATGTTTCACAGGTGTGTTCAGTTTGTGAATATTTTCACAAGTTTTGCCTTTATTACACGTGAAAGCATTTATTGCTTGAACAACTTACATTTGACAGATTATAGGGAAAAGCAATTTAAGTTATTAAAGGTCCCCCCATGGATCATGTAAAAATTTGGGGGTCTTCTATGATACCCAGGAAACTGAGGAGAGAGACTTTTTATCTTTGAGCCACTATGGTTACCAGTGATGTTTTCATTTTCCAAATCGGTGTATTCCTTTCAGGCACTGCTATCTGTATACAAAATTTGGATGATTTTTCCCCGATACTGAGAACCCTACAGGCTAGGTATTTGATTCTTAATTCTTGATTGTAGCATTGTTCTCCCATCTCATATCCAAAGCAATCCTCCCGTGGGTTCTACCTTCAATATAGATCCACAATTCACCCACTTTTCCTCCACTTTTACTGTTAAAAACATGGTTCAAGTGGCAACCATATATTTCCTGGTTTAGTCTCCTCATTCCCCTGGTTTTTGCCCTTGTCCAACCACTCTCCCCTGGGTCTATTCTCAACACAGTAACCACTGTGATCCTTTGAAAGCACAGTTAGATCATGTTACCACGACTCAGGTCAAAAGCTTTCAATAACTCTTCTTTTGAGATAGGGAACTGGCAGGCATTGCTTAGCTGAGCCAGGAAGTCTGGGACCACCCTGATCAAAACAGGATGGGGGCAGGGCAAGTTCCAACCAGTTAGAACCAAGGTGGCAGAGGAATCCCCTGCTTCTTGACCTTGCAGCTTCATTATACCTCATTACCATAAAATCTTTCCAAGGAAACCTCCCACTCCCATCATGCTCTTGACACCATGACAGTTCCAGATTGACCATATTTAGTCAAAAGGAGGGTGTCACCCTAATTCTAGGAAAACACCACTCCTTTCTAAGAAAAAAACCTGAATGTCCCTCCCCTTGTTTAGCCTACAATTAAGCCGGTGCTTAAATAAAGGGGCTAAAGGAACCAGGAGGGCTGTTTCCCTCTTTAGGGAGAAGTAGCCTCACTCTGTCTGTGGAGTAGATTTTCTATACTTCCTAAATAAAACACCCATGCTTTCACTTACACTGTGGGCTTGCTTCTAAATTCTTTCTTGCACGAAGCCAAGTACCAACTTGGAGTTCAAGTGTTTCCCAGCATGGGGAATTACTTTCCTGTGATACTTTCACATGACAAAGGCGGAAGTCTTTACAACTGCAACAAGGCCAATGTTATCCGATCACTCTGTCCCACAAACACACACTTGCGAGGAACGTGGCCAGTGTTCCCTGCAAAAAACCAGGTCCCTTTGGTAGAGTTGCAAGGGATAAGAAAATAATAGAGAGAAATGGAAAATGGAAGAAATAAAAGAATACACTGAGACAAAGATGTAGTTTTATAAGTTTATAAAGATTATAGGCAAAGCGGGAGCTCAGGGGGCTTGGACCTCTCCGTTGGTCTCAAAAAGCCCCGAATGAGGTCTTACATGGTAACTTATAGAAAATAGTGAACAATTGTCAGGGGTAACAGATTTACATAACAACAGGCAGTACCTCTCAGGTTAACAGATTTTCAAAAAGCTTTTACAGAAGGCTTCTACAGATTCTTTAACTAATTCTATTTACGTGAGCAAATGGTTACAAAGTCTTTCAAAGGTTAATCTCTAAATTCTAAGGTAAGTTTATCATTTAAACAGAGGGGTTAAACAGAGATATGTAAGCTCCATGTTTATGAGGTTATTGTGAATGGAGATAGGTAGTCTAGACTGGTTTAAACAAAAGCTTTGCTTTTGGCCATTTGGGAAGCTGTCCTTTCCCGGGAAGCTGTTTGTTCCAGACTCAGCCTATAGTTTTTAACAGATTCGCTTGTGCTTTACAAAGCAAATCCAATTCTTTAGGTCTGAGAAACGCGGAGCCTCGTGGGATACAGCTGCTACTGCCTTTCAGAGACACCCTTCCGAGTGTAACAGCATTCGAAATGCAAACCAACACGTTCACATATTCTTTCAGGGCAAAGCTCTGTAAAACTCTTAAGACAGATCCTGTCCCCAAACACGTTTAATACTAATTCATGGAGCGACACACACTCACTCCTCTCTGCTACACTAGCCTCCTTTACATCCTCAAAAATGTCAGAAACATTCCTTTCTGGGGCCTTTCACTAGCTCTTTCCTCTGCCTGGATTATTCTTTTTCCAGATGTCTCCATAGCTAAGTCCCTTGCCTCCTTCAAGTCTTTACTAAAATCTCAACTTTTCAAAGAGATGAAGGCTCAATGAGGCTTACTGTGATGATTCTATTTGAAATTGTCAGCTGCCCCATCAATCACTTTGCCTTTTTTAAATTGCAATTACTGCATTTGAATATACTGTTTTATTTATAAGTATCATTGTTTATCAACTATCTTTCCCAGCTAGTATATAAATTTTTGAAGGCAGTAATTTTTCATTTGTGTGGTGGATGGACTCCAGGTGTCCATATCAGTGCTTGGCACTTAGGAAGTTTCAATCAATATTGTTGGATGAATGAATGAATGTAGTCCTGCCTCACAGAGACACCATTCTTCTGGCATGAGTCTAGCCACTTTCCTGTGGATATTTATAGACTAGGAGGGGTTATCACTACTCAAGGACCCTGTGATCTCTGTTCTCCACCCAGCATAAAGAACTGTATTTTCTTTCTCTCAGGACTGTGCTACTTTCAAAATAAGCCTTTTAGAGAACCAAAGCCAGGAAGGAGCTTCTTGGTAAAGAGCTTAAACTTTCGTCTATGACTCAAACCTTCTCTGCTTGGAATGAGGAGTGGGAAATGAAAGGCAAACAGTAATTTCTCCTATCACCTACAAACATCTCTTTCTTTCCTAAGAGAGGGGACTGTGGAGAGTGCCAGGGCTATCATCACTATTGAGAGCAAAATTTAGAGGTCTCAGCTTTGAGCTTATTGATACTAACTTAGCTTTCTGTGGCTTTATAACTGGGACATTTGGTGTCCCTTTTAAGAACTGGTCTTTGTTTCAATTGAGCATTGAAAGTTAGTAGATTGTGTTTTATGATACTAAATATTTTTTAAGTCTAAGTCATGCTGTAACATAAAATACACCAATTTTTCTGAACTTGTTTTCCAAGGTCATGTTTAAACAACTGTTTGTTTATACTAACGAAGTATAAATGCACTCATCAGTAAGAAGACAGTGCAAGACTTGCTATGGAGAAACATAACCACATGAAACCTAGATGGCAACATTTTAAATGCTTTGTCCTTATGAAGATAAAAAGAAATGCTATTTTTAACACAAGATGATTTTAAATGGTACTTTAAAATACATTTGGTCCTATGATCACAACACCAAGCAGAGAACCTATTTGCTAGTGGGATTGATAAAAACATATTTTGATGTTAATGGACTTAAATGACAAGGTTTATCCTCCATGTAGAGAAGAACAAATGGATGACAAAGCAGAAGCTCTAAAAATGCAAACCAAGCTAATCAAAATGTCAAGGCCATTTCACAGACATAATAATAGTGATTACTTAAAAATCATAGCATATTCTATCCTGGATTGTTTTCATTAAAAATGTTAATGATGTGAAATTTCCTGTCCATCAGACACATCTAGAAAAACATAACCCATGAAATATACTAAATAAATGATCTTTTGTAAAGTGCTTATAACATTTTTAATTTAAAAATTGACCATATAAAGTTATTCATGTGTAGGTTATTAATTAGCATTTTACTTTAGAAAGGTCTGATATGGAGCTCAGAATCCACTTATTATTATTATTATTTTATAATTGAATGCCCAGAGAACACTCCTAGTTATCATAACTGAGAAATTAAGGAGATCCTTGCTTTACTATAAATCAGATCATGCTTCAAATACAGACTCAGTGACCAAGCTGGCCTAGGGCAAATTACTTAATGTATCCCAAGCTTAGTATCTCCATCTATAAAATGAAGACAATGATAGTGTCCACTGAGCAAGATTATTGTGAGGAATAAGTGAAATGATATAAAAAGCATATAGCAGAGTGTGTGGCACATACTATAAATTCAATAAATGCTAGTGCTGTTATTGCTATTATTATTACAGTTTTTTTCCAAATGAGCTTTGTGGATATAGCTTTGCAAATTCATAGTTTTGATTTTTTTGCATTCAGGTACAGAAGTTTAAATTTATTTCCATTACAGATCTTATTGTTAAATACAGCTCATCCTTCCACATTATTAATAGTGCTTTAGATCCCAAATTTATCATCCACCTTCTCCTCTATCCCTCCCAGCCTCATACTAGTCACAATTCTGATTGTCATGTCATCTAAATCTTTACCCAACTCATTTGTAAAAATAGCAGGAAAACGAGATAATATTAAGGTTTCCAAACTTCAACCTTATGGATTTGATTGATATCAAGCCGCAAATGAGTGCTCTTTGGTAAAGTTGTTCCATCTATTATAAGTCTTTTAACAGTTCTTTCATAGACTCAAAATAGCATTTGTCATGTTGTGCTTTGAATAACAGTGATTTTTATGCTTATCTTGACTCTTCTATTAGACTGTAGTTTCCTTGTTATTAAGGACTATGACTTATTCATTTTTATGATTCATTCATTTAGTCCACGGTATATCCCAAAGTGGCTTATACATGCATTTGCCCAGTAGATGTCTTCTGAATTAACAGAATGAAGAAATTATTTAAAGTAAACACAGAAATGTCTTTGACTTAAAAATATGATGTTACCATTGAGTAAAAGGCCATCTTTTTGGTGCAGTGTGCTGCTTTTAGAAGGGGACCAATTCACCTTAGAGTACAATAAATGACAATGATAGCCAGGTGATCTTCACATCTGTTTCATTTTACAAGCATCACATGCTTCTTTTTTTACAATCCTCCTTGCCTTCTTCCACCTTAGATTCCCCTGCAGTGAAGCTTAGTTAGAGCATGTTTGCAAAGCATATTGAATTCCTCAGGATAAAGATGCTACAAAATTGTGTTATGTGTACATGGACATGTGACATCTCTGCTCTCTTCTTGGTTGTGACTACAAATCCCATGCTACTCCCAAGTGGAAGCAACAAAGCAGTATTTAATCCAAAGTGATATAAAAATATAACACATTTCTACTGAGTGTTCCTAGAAGACTTTAAGAATGTGTTTTCTTTTAAAACATATATCCCTGACAGGTTTTGTTGCTAAAGGGCAATGAGCAGAAGTTGCAAACCGATTCCAGTGCTGACAATAGCTAACATAGTTTCATTGAACTGTGATGGGCAAATTGAATGACCTTGGACAGTCACTTTACCTTTAAAACTTCAGTTTCTTCATCTATGAAAAGTGGAGTCAGAATAGGTGATCTCTCACCTACCTTCAAAATCTGCCAAAATGTCAAGCAAATAGGGTAATGTAATTTCTTATGGACACATTTATATACATTGTTGTATATAACATTACGATTCTAATTGGAGAGCTCTTAAAGATTAGGATGACAAATGGCTTCATGATTTAAATATAAGCGACTTACAGCAGTATTGCACATTTTAACTGACTGTCTTAAATATTAACTGCTTGGAATGTCCTCCCACTTCCTCTTCACATGGATGCATTCTGGCCACCCCCTCAAGTCCAGCACTATGAAGCATGGTTCCTCCTCTGGGCTGTCCTACATTGTCATTTATATCTACGTCCTACATGTTTTCATTCTCCATCTAAATTGTAAGTTCATTGAAGAAAGGCATCATATTTTATATTTCTTTTTATCCCTTCAAAAGACCAGTATGTCCAGGCATTAGAGACCTTGAGCACTCTATACTGAAGTGGCTTTTATAAATATCTTATCACTATATCAGCTACATCACCATTAAAATTAAACATGAGAAACTTGAAATGCCCATTTAATGTACTGTAACAAGAACTGCCATGGGTCCAAAGCCTCACTCTGCCATTTACCCAAAGTCTCTACCTCTCAGCTTCCAAATTCGTAAGATAGTGAATTGCCAGCTGCCTTCTAGAGAAGTTACAAGGATTAAATAAAATCATTATTTTGATTTATGAGCAAAGCAGGTACAGAAAATATATTTGATACATAGTAACAATTAGTATCATTAGTGTTAGCGTATGCTAACTATATGCACTTGCTTTTGTACATTTACACAACTTCTCAGTAGACTTTGACTTTCGTGTGCAACAGCATCTTCTAGGGAGCTCCCTAAATATTTAGCTTCTTAGGAGCCAGCCCTAGAGAGTCTGCCTCTGGTGATCCTTGAAACTTGCTCTGAGAAATGCTGTCTCAGAGATGGATGGCCCATCACTCATTCCTACTCTTAAAATACTTCAGATAGACATTCCTCAGAGTCCCAGACTTTCAAGCATTTGACTCTTTACTAAGTATTAAAATATTGTAATATTTTGAGGCCTGCTATCTTGAAAGATAGGTGTCTTGTTGAAACAAGCTGGAAGCTATTAGCTTGAAAAACAGGAATGAAAAACCACCTAGTGTAATTTTTCTGACCAAAGAAAATAATTGCTTTCTCACAGCCTGAAAATTACACAAACTTTTTTGCCCTCACAGTACGACTGTCATTTTCAATTTCCAAATATGGCCAAGTCCTCAGGTTATCCATGGAGTCTTTGAACGTCCAACATTTTAGGCAATTATATTTAAGGCAAGGTTTACCCTGGATTTCATTTTACTCTTCTGCCAATTGGTGATATCACTATACGATTGCTATTAAAACTGGTGTCACTAAATTGCTTCAATGAGACTTTTCTTATATATTGTTCCTTCGCTCAATTTTCACTTTAGAATATTAGGAGCAAACTGTAGGAGATTAAGAGAATCAGGGTGAAAATATTTAGGATTATAGACATAAGCAGTTTCTATCAGCATAGATTTTCAAACTATATAATTATTTTAAATTTTAGTCTTTAAATTTGTTTAGTATATACACTTTTAGTCTTTTCTTTGAAAAATCTAAGCCATTGTGAAGAACACTAACTGTGGACAAATAAACTGACTTCATTCTTCCAAGAATCTAAATAATTTCCTGATGTGTTCATTAGGGTATAAGTTTGAATGCCATAAGAGAGTGATCAAAATAATGGTGGTTTAAAGATGAACTTGCATTATTTTCTTGTAAAAGTCTGGGTTGGTCATCAAGGTCTGGGAGGAAGCACCATAAGTAACAGAGACCCATACTCCTTCCCCCTTGTTGCTCTGTCATCCTCAACACAGACTTGCATTTCACTACTCAAGGTGGATGCTCTAGCTCCTACAAACACAACCATATTCTGGCCCATGGGAAAGCATCCTTGTAGGGGGTTAGATAGGCTTCTTCTCTTGAAATGCACAGCTCAGAAATGACACCTATCAAATCACCCACATTCTAATGGGCAGAACTTAGTCACATGACGACATTTATCTTCGAGGGAGGATAAAAAAATATAATCTTTAATTGGACTGTCATATACTATATATAAATTCTATTACTTTGTGAAGAGTGAATGTTGGAAGACATCTGGCTGCCTCTTCTATACCTGATACTCAGTAAGTATGGATGTGATGCATAGAGTGCTAGTGTGCTAGTGAGTCAGCATACTAACTGGGTTTCTTAGGGTGAGCTACTGATTAGGTTGTATGAAAGCTAGAAATGGTACTAAGAAAGGGGAAGTTAGAATGCCAGAGACAAAATATACTTATTTTATATCAGTCATTTCCCTAAGCACCAGCCTGAAGATTTAATGGTCTAGAAATGTTGAGATCTCTTTCTAAGCATCTAACTTGCTGACCAGTGGGCCCAGTTACTGGGATCAAGCATCTTTCTTATATACCAAAATATATTAGGTGGAAAAAATTGATCCTTGTCTAAGAAAACCAGTACAAGCCTGATATCAAGTATTTAATTTTGTGATCAAACCAGTACAAATCCCTGGAAATGCTAAAATTTGAATATATATATACTCACTCTGTAATATACCCTGTGATTATTCCATAGAAGTACAATATAAAAACTAGTATTTATTCTCTTTTATAGTTCTTTAGTACTTTGTTGTGTAAATGTACCACTGCTATTCAACTAGTTCCCTATTGATGATAATTTAGGTTGTTTTCAGTCTTTGTCATCACAAGTAGTGCTACAATAAATGGCCTTGTGCAGATATATA